>NW_008360325.1:346155-349553 GCF_000622305.1 Nannospalax galili | reverse complement strand
GGTCATTTGAGCATCTGTTCCTCAGGGGTCACATGGGCTTGGGAGGAGCCCCTGGCTCCTTTCTTTTACTAGTTCTGCCTATGTGAAGATAAGTCAAAGGTCCTGCTCAACCATGGTTGGCTTCACTTGGAAGCATTAAGGAAATGTTCCTTTGTGTTGACCCTCCTCTTTGTAGACTGGACACTGGTTCAAGTCCACCTTGTGGTGTCTCCATGGCCTCTCTGAACAAGAGGACAGGTGACTCACCAAAGTTACAGGACATTTTGAGAGATGCGCCATAGCCCCTGGAACTTGTTTGACCTTGGAGGGCCAGGAACAAAAATTTGTCCCTTTAAGTCTCTCTGATCAGATTAATACAGGCCTTAGAGTCTGGCTGTTAAACATCCAACAAGGTTAGTTACACCAGTCTGGTACTTTTAATTACCATGTGCTGTATAGATAAAGCTTGGGCAACATCCTTAAATAAACTTTGACTAGACATCATTAGTCTAGTTGACTAAGCTATGACCTTAGAAATTTTAAGATTGTCCACACATTATCCTTGTCTCATCCTTATTATATTGTAACAACCCTACACAGACCTTTATCACCTGCCCAGCTCTCTCATTTCTCTGTCAATTCTGGAAATATCCAGCCATCATAATTTTCACACATAAATCCTTCTTTTAAGAAGTCTCTATTCTCATATCCTTCCAACATCCTTCAATTTTCCATTTTATTTTTTTAATAGCCATGAGACACAGTAACATTAACAAATTTTTTATCTGTTGTGAGAATTCTTTTCCTGGGGATACTAAGCAATGTTTTTCTTTTCATGTTGTGGTATCAAACCATTGTTTGATTACATTAAAGTTTTTCTGGGGAACCAATGAATTTACTGAGCTTACTTACAGAGATGACTGAGGGGTTGCTGAGGTATATGAGTGACCTGAGAATATTTACATTGACCCAGCATGGATCAAGCCTTGTCTTCCTAGCCTTTTCCAGATAATATACTTTAGTCTTCCCCAAGTCCAGGAGACCATGTGATTAGGGCCAGATTACATACAGTTGGCTGGGAAGAGCAGCTGGATACTCAGGTGAGGGTCTATGACCCTGTTTACCCCTCCTCCTTAAATAGATACTTAAGTCAACAAGTCCAATTGTGATGATTTTTTTGTTAGTAAACACAGCTGAAGTCACAAAGATGGTAGGTGTTTGACTCAGAAGAAAGTAGTGTGTATAGCATCATCTTGTTAAAGAACATGGGATCTAGATTATATACATAAGATAATGTAATGAGTTAATATTACCCGTGTACACACTGTGTTTTATAAGTTTTTAGGTAAATCTTTTACCTTATGTAGTTTAGAGAGTGGTCTATGAAAACCTTGCTTTAGGTGGAAAAAAGCAATTGGCACATAAACTTTATTGAATTGATGTTTACAACCTCCAGCATAATCAGTTAAGGAAAACTGTGCTATAACCCTGTTCAGACTTTATAACTGTTGGAGTGGGAGAGATGGGAGGGGTATCCTGTCCATGAGGGGACGCAGGGGCAGGGGTATCAGAGGCAGGGTCTGGAATCAAAGTAGAAGTTAGATACAGGAGGGATAAATGGGTTATTTGAGCTAGAAGCCAGAATAGGGGAGACTAGGGAATATTTGGCAAGGAGGTGTTTAAGGTTTTGGATTTCCTCAAGTAGAGTTAGTGGAAGGAGAGCCAGTGATGGACTTAGAGCAGTGCTGGGGACAGGGAAGATTGTGGCGTGGAGAGGGAGTTCGAGTTGGAGAAAAGAGGAGAGATGGGTTGGGCCCTGGAATGGGAGGCAGGGAGTATATAGCCAGGGGAGAGCATGGGGAGGACTTGGCTGTGCCTCAGGCTGGGGAGCAGGAGGAGGTTGGGGATGGGTCCTAACCAGAGGCAGTTCATTGGCTATGGTAGGATCAAAAGCTGAGGTGGAAGTATAGGGGCAGGGGGGGAGTCGGAGGCCCCTGGTGGGTTGGGATCCTGTGAAACTGTCTTGGCCAGAAGAACCTGATGGGAAGAACATGGGACCCAGAGGGAGGGATTAGCACAGAGATCAAAGGAAGCTTGAATGGATGGTAATTCAGACCGTGTGCATTTACAATGGCAGAAATATTCTAAATCTCTCAAAATATTGAAGTTTAAGGTTCCAGTGTCTGGACAAACAGAGGTATTATCTAACTCGTACTGAGGCCAGGCAATAGTGCACAGGAACTTCAGGTGTTTGGCCTGATTGTATCCAAAAGTCCTAGTTGTTTTAAGGATTTAAGAAGACAAGCAAGAGGTGTGAGACCCTGAGACTTTGAGTGGGTGTTTCCCATAGTGACAGATTAAGTACAGAGTGAAGAGGAGATAGAGAAAGAACCCAGTAAGCTGGTAGGAGGTAGAGACAGACCTACAGATTAAGTACAGAGTGAAGAGGAGATAAAGAACCGAGCAAGCAGGTAGGAGGTGGAGACATAACCAAATAGACAAAGAAAATCCTCTCTCCATAGGGAGTGGAGGCAGGATCATGAGTCCAGGCAGGAAAGCACAGCAGATGAGGAAGAGAGAGATGGGGTGGGAATAGGAGGAAAAGGGGTTTAGCATGGGTCATGCAAAATGAGAGCGAGGAGAACCAGGCATCAAAACAAAGCATCCTTTTTTTGTTGCGCGGGTTTGAGTTATTTTCAAGTTATTTCCAAGTCCCAGAAGGCGGTGTCCCGCAATTAGATCATCAGGGAGAGGAAACACGAGATCCTGTCCTGGACAGGAAGTAGTGTGTGTTCCTATCTCTGGAAATAGTGTCCTATATCCAGAGAAAGGAAGGGGTTTTCCGACACACATGTGATTTCGAGGCAAGCGAGAGGAGCGGAAAACCCTGCAATGAGAGCGTGGCATGACCAGCCAGTAGATGGAGACAAAGTACAAGGAATGGGATGGGAGAAACGTGGAAAAAATGTAGTGAGCCAGAAGGGAGGAAAGATTGTGGAACAAGTTGATCCTGAATAGGGAAGATGAGTCTCAGAAGGGCGGTGGTTTAGTAGAGGTTTGGTAGAGCCCCAGAAGGACAGTGGTGAGAGAGAGGGAGGGGGGAGAGATAGAGAGACAGAGAGAGAGAGAGAAAGAGAAAGAGAGAGAGATAGGGAGAGAAGCACTTAAAATTAATTTATATATTTTAGTACCAGAGAGAATATTTGGGCTGAAAAAAAATATTTTGGTGTTAATTTAACATTTTTAGTCTATATGAGATTTTACTTAAAAATTAATGATACCAAGTAAATTAATTTTAAGAAGCACAAATTTATGTTGACTGTATATACATATTTAGTTATAGAGTCTTTGTTGGGAATGTGGTTGGTTTATCATTTTTAAACTAAAACACCTTTGAAGTAGACAATCAAAATGAATAC
>NW_008360325.1:338403-346120 GCF_000622305.1 Nannospalax galili | reverse complement strand
GTAGCATCTTTTCTTTTGTTTTAAGAGCTAAATAACTGAATGAAGTTAATAAAACCTTGTAGGAGGCAGTAAAGACAAAGGAAACATTAACAGTTTAGGTTAAGAATAAATAAAATTTAAGTAGTACTGAAAATAATTCCATTAGCTAGTTTTATTATAGTCAGTAACACCCTCTGTTGAAATTAATTTACACCTTAGCAGTTCTTAACTGCATAGTGCCTTTAATCTTAGTCTGTTTTGTTGTTCTCCTCCTTGTCACAGGGTCAAGGGGCCAGCTTGAACCTGGAAAAGTCTTGGAGAACACATCTTGAGATAATAGGCTTGAGTCTGAAGTGGGAGGGCCAATCCCATTTTCAGAGTCAGCGTCTCAGTGAGCTCAAACAGCATGTGACAATTTACCAATATAATTAATATTACCCTGGCATTATAACTAGAAGGCACTCAGGGAAAGATGGGGCAGGAACATAAGCAAACATAGAGCATCTGAGTAGCAGAGAGGGAAATAACTATTTCAGAGAAAAGCAGGCTTAGAATCACAATGTAGAAAGGGGAGGAGTTATGACCAGTAGAGGTGGCATCTCAAGCCTCTCACTCAAGTAGACAATTACTTTTTACCTCTCATTGTTGTAACTATGTGTTGGTAGCAGCTTGTCTCTTGTAAGGTTTTGGCCCTGGAGTACAGCAAATTTTCATCTGCTTCACAGGTCTAGTCATCATAGTGTCAGCTCCCTTTGCACCTTGAAGGCAAATGGCTAGAAAAAGTTTAAGTTCCCTTTAGAAACTAACAAATATACTATGTAAAACAGTAGGAATTTAAAATAGTCATTTTTAGAAATTCATAAAAATACCATATAAAAGATGTTAAAATCCAAATAATTCCTTTAAAATTACCAGATAAAGATGTCATTCAAACAATGTCAAAACCTAAAATTAATTCCTTTTAAAATATCCATAATTATGTCAAACAATGTAAAAACTTAAAACAATCATCTTTAAAAAACACTAAATATACCACAGAAGAAGTTAAAACTCAATATAATCCCCTTTACAAACAGGCCCTAATCGATGTTAAAATTTAAACTCCCGTTGTGTAGATCTGGCATTATTACCTTAGTCTGAACTAGAAAAGAATTGTTTATTTTATGACATCATCAAGAAACGAAAACAAAAATAAATTGGAAGAGAATCCTAGGCACCCTGGTACCAGTAGATTAGGCTTGATATTAGAGAAGAAAGTACCCTCATATATATGTATATGTGACCCAAATAGAAAAGCACATTAAAGAAATCCATGTTTCTCACCAGCCATTGTAGCTGTGAATGGGAAGCCGAGTTCTCAGGATCTTAGTTTCTAGACAGAAGCTATGCTGGAAAAGAAACTCATGAGGGCCGCAGAAGGAACAGTGTTCATTGGTCTGAAAGCAGATGACTCACCTGAGCAGTGCCTGTGACTTTTAAACTTAAAATGGTTAGGTCCAGTTAGAGAAGTAGGCACCTGAGCATTGGTTGCTTGATGCCTAAGATCAAAATTTTAAAAACCTTTTAAAAAAACGTTTTTCCCTTGTCAATGGGGCAAGCCACCTGAAATTCTTTAAATGCTCCGGCAAAGTTCCCAGCCTATTTAGGCTAGTTGGGTCAAAAACGGGGAGAAAGGGTCCCCTAAAGGGTTTTTAGCCAAATTTATAAAAGAATTCAAGAATGGGCCCAGCTGGAAACATCATTTCATTAGAATGTTAAAAGAAATCCCAGGGCAGGCGAGCTGGCAATCTTGGCAGCTGCCTGGAGTGGGGGTGAATAGTGGGAAGGAAAAAAAGCCTTGAGGTCATGCAGGTTTAAAGCATGCGTGGGAGGTCAGACATGTCGGGGAGCTGGCAGGCAGGCACACAGCAGGGAGTAGAAAGCTTTAGTATGGGATGGGGGGAGAGAGAGGGATACAGAGCATTTGCATGTGTTGGATTGAATGGTATCAGAAATCATCCCAAGTCAGGAGGAAAGGAGTGCAAGAGGACAGCAGGCCTTCCAGGCCCATGGCAAAGGTGGGGGGAGGGGGCGAGATGCAGGTGGTGAGTGGCCGGTGGTAACTGAGATAGGGAACGGATGAAGCAGGTCCATCACGGAGACCACAGTGCTGTCGGGAGTGGTGAAAAATCAATGGGAAAGGAGATCAGAAGTAGGCAAGGCAGAGTGTTTACAGTGAGAAGAGCCAGAAAGAGGTGAGAGCAAAGCAGAGGGCTGGGGAGAGGAAGAGAGAGAAAAGAAGTGTACCTGAGAGCCAGGTTAGTGGCGTTGGAGAAGTCCAGGCAGGTCCCTTGAAGTAAGAACCGGGTTTTGGCACCATCTGATAGATAAAAAAGTAGCCCTATGACGAATAGGGTTGATCAGGAGAAAGCAGAGTTTACACATTGATCAGGAGAAAGCACCAGGACACAGATAAAACTCTAAGGGAATAGAGTTTATTAACAAAGGATTACATGGGGACAGATTCCCTTCCCTGCAGGGAAAATGTCTGCCCCAGGTAGTGAGCTGAGGTCTTTTAAAGGGGGAGGCTTCTGCTTCCTGCAGAAGGTGGGAAGATGTATTTTTTTTTAAAGTTGCGGGGGGAGGAGTGGGACAGCAGGGCTGTTAAAACCTGTCCTCTTTAGAGAGCAAAGGGGAAGCCTGCTGTGTTGGCCAAACAGTGGAGAAAAGTCTGCTTCTCTTGACTTCAAAGACCAAGGTGCTTATCAGCTAGGTTCCCTTTTCTCAGGAGCATGAGAAGTCCTTGGGATCCTGTTGGTGAGGGGGCGGGGCTATCTGAACCTTAACAAAGACAAGTTTGCTTATTTGTTTTTGGAGACAGAGTCTCCAAGTAGCCCAGGCTGGCCTCAAACTGACTATGTAGTAGAAGATGGCCTTGAACTCTTGATCTCCTCCTTTTTACTTTTGAGTGCTTGAGTTATATATGTGCACTGCTACACCCAGAAAACAGCTCTTTTGTTGTTGTCATTAGGTAAACACGTCAGCATCTTACCACTATAGAGAAAAGATCATAGTATGTGAACTCAGACACAGGAATTGTCACATTGTGAGACTCCCAAATCAGTAGATCATTTCTCGTTCTTTAAACAATGGCATAAGAAAGCTTATGGGCATGTACATTGCCTATTGCATCTCTCCAGAATGTCTCCAAGGCATCCCTCTGCCTCTGCAATCCCTCTGTGGCTTTTCATCTCTGAAGTATTTCAGTTGTTTTAGAGACTTTTATTTTGGCTTCTTTTTTATTATTTTAAATTATGTACATGTGAGTATGTGTTTGTGCCCATGAGTGCAGGTACCTGAGGAGTCCAGAAGAGCATGTTGGATCCCCGAGAGCTGGAGTTTTGTGAGCTGCCATGTTGGCAGTGGGACCCAAACTTAGGTCCTCTGCAAGAGCAGTACATGGTCTTAACCATTGAGCCGTCTCCCCAGCCCTATTTCAGCATTTTGAAATTGGAAGTGTCTTGTATTTGTTTATTTGAAAAGCACGTGTTGCACTTACTTTGCACCTGGTAACATTCCATGTATGTCCTGAGAGAACATAGATGAAAACACCAAATCTCCTAACTCTGAAAGTCAGCAGTCCTGTAACTAAAGCATGGCGTGATCTCTCAACTGGGCACGTGAAGCATACCTCTAGCCCCAGTCCTCAGGACTAGACAGGATCAGAAAGGGAATATCCTCAGCTACATGTTGGTTTTAATGTCATTTGGGCCACATGAGACCCTGTCTCAAATTACTTTGACAAAGAATCCTCCCTTCTCTCAAATTCTAGTATTTAGTAAATAAATTTAAGTAGACTTTCTGTCCTTTGTAAGCCAGAGTACTCTAAATAAATCATTTTTTTAAACTTAAAAAAATTATTGAGAATTTTATACATGCATATAAGGTGTTTTGATCAAATCTATGCCCACTCCCTCCCCTCCAACTTCCATATCTCCTTGTCACTTTTTCCTGAATATTTTATTCTCCACTTAGAACTGAAGTCTTACCTGTAAGACTTTTAAAAGATTCCCTCCCTCTCTCCCTCCCTCCCTCCCTCCCTCCCTCCCTCCTCAAGCTTTTTGCTACTCTTTAGCTATTCCCCCCTCTGAAGAGGTAACCCTAAAATCTTGTAGGGATTAGATAAGAGCTCCCAAATACTTTAGACATTTTTGGCTTTTAGAACAGAGCATGTTGCTAAGAGGCCCAAGGACATTGTGAGCTTTAGCCAAGAAACTGGCTGCTTTTCTTTGGGGTCTTTTTACCCTAACTGCCTAGCCAATTCCTACCTCCTATTTTTATCACGCTGTCCTCTGAAGGGGTTACCCGAATTGTCAACAGGGAATCGGGACACAGTCCACTCTGGCTTCTTCCATGCTTACCAGGGATGCAGGGTGAGGCAATTGGGATACCCCTTCAATGGGTCTATCTAAAAGACTCTCAAATTGCATAACTCTTAACTGTAGGGAGAAAAGACTGGTACCTAGGAGATATGAAGGAGAAGTAAAGGCAAGAGTAGTTAGCATTGCAAGTTTCTAGACAAGGAACAAGAATAAAGACAAAACGGAAAATTTCAAATGTTCATATCAGAGTCCTTTGGAATTTCTTAAGGTAATCACTTTTTCATTGTAAAATGAATTTCATACTGTATATTTTGATCATATTTAGACTCCCCCCCTCTATTTGTACCCCCTAAATGTCTCCTGTCTGATTTTATGTACTCTGTGTGTTTGTGTGTGTCTGTGTGTGTGTGTGTGTGTGTGTGTGTGTGAGAGAGAGAGAGAGAGAGAGAGAGAGAGAGAGAGAGAGAGAGAAAGGGCCTATCAAATCAAACCTGTCCCAAAATGCCCTTTGCTGTGGGTCCATCCACGGAAACCTGGTCAGCCTGGTCAGTGTCACACCCTTAAAGAAAACTGATGTGCTCTCTCAGCAGCTAGGTGTATCAGTTCTCTCCTGAAAAAGTTTTTTCCTTTAAATTCTGTAATGGTTGAAATGGAGTTACAGGCTTTCTTATTTTGGGTTTGAATTTTAAAATGAACTTGATAAAATGATCTCCCAGTACGTTAGGACTCTCAGATTAAAATAAGATTATACCTGTGAGATGTTTTCATGTGGAATACATGCTGTTGCTTTAATTTTTGCTTTTAAATAAAATAAACTTGTCTTGTTTTCTTCAGCAAAGCTATGAAATGCTCAAGGGCTTCTTTGCCAAGTCCGTGGACCCGGTGCTGGATGGCCCTGTATCCTTTCCTGTCAAGGAGGGTGAGAAGCACCTCATCCAGCTCCTCTTGGAGAGCTTTTCTTCCAATAGACTGGGAGCCCCGAACTGCAAGGTGATTGACAGCTGTCTAAAGTGAACACTGAAGGCTTCCTCTCACTCTACATTATTTGCTAAGAATCGTAGCTGTAGTCAGGATGGGTTTTCTTTTTTCCTGTTTTTTTATTGTATTTTTCTATGTTTTTACTTTATATGTTTGAGTGGTATGCCTGCCTGTGTGTAAGCGCACCTGTGTTGTGTAGTGCCCACAGAGGAGAGAGCAGGGCATCAGATCCCTGGAACTGGAGTTACAGATGGTTGTCAGCTACCATGTGGGTGCTGGGAACAGAACCCGGGTCCTCTTCAAGAGCAGCCAGTGCCGTTAACTGCTGAGCCACCTCTCCAGTCCTACCTGTTATATTTACTTTTCATTACCTTTATTTTGTATTTCTGTGTATGTGTGGGGGTATGCATATGGCATGACATGGATGTGGATGCCAGAGGTCAGCTTGGAGTGGTTCATTTTCTCCTCTCATGTGGGTACCAGGGATTGAACTCAGGCCAACAGGTTTGTTAGCAAGCATCTTTATCCACTGAGCCAAGTCACTGGCTCTGTTTTTTAGTTTTTGAGATAAAGTTTCACTATGTAGCCCAGGCTGCCTTAAATTCATGATCATCTGGCCCCAGTACTAGATCACAGGCATGTGCTACCAAACCTTGATCTTTCCTATTTTGTTTTTTACATTGTGTGTGTGTGTGTGTGTGTGTGTGTGTGTGTGTGTGTGTATGTATGTATGTATCTCCATGTGTCCGTGTCCATGTGTCCAGGTAACACGCTTGCTGCAGTGCACTTGTGAAAGTCAGAGAACTACTTTTTGGAGTTGGTTCTTTCCATGTGGGTCCTGGGAACTGAATTCTGGTTCTCAAACTTGGTGGCAGATGCCTTTACCCACTGAGCCATCTTGCTGGCCCTTCCCTGATTTTTAAAATGCTGTTAGTTTTCCCACAGTGCAGTCTGTATTCCTAAGAAACAAACCTTTGTCCTTTGTGTCCTCCTCCTCCTCTTTCTCTTCCTCTTCCTCTTTTTTCTCCTTCTCCCTCCTCTTCTCTCCTTTTCCTCCTCCTTCCTTTTCCTTTTAATTCTTTTGTGTCATGGGAATCAAATTCAGGGCTTTCTAGCCAAGTGTTCTACCTCTGACCTATATCCCCAGTGCAAAAATACATTTTTCTTTTCTTTTTTTTTTTTTGGTCTTTTTGACACAGGGTCTCCCTGTAGCCCCAGCTGTCCTGGAACTCACTATGTAGACCAGGCTGGCCTCGAACTTACAGAGATCCGCCTGCCTCTGCCTCCCGAGTGCTGGGATTAAAGGTGTGCACCACCATGCCCGGCACATTTTTCTATTTTTTTTTTTTTTTTTTTTAGTAGAAGAAAGAAGAGTTTATTTGAGCTTAGTGTTCCAGGGGAATTACAGTCCTTCTTGGTGGGGAGGCATGACGGCAGAGGTGGCTGGAGGAGGAGCGGAAAGCTAAGCTCTCATCTCTTCAAGCAGCACTGGAAACGAGAGCAACTCCAGATCTGTCAAGGCTTAAGAACTCTCTAAGGCCACCCCCAGTGATGTGTTTCCTTCAGGATAGCCATACCTTCTAAGACCTCAAAATACACCACCACCAACTGGGGACAAAATGTCCAAACACTTAGAGCCTTTGGGGAACATTCTCATTCAAACCACCATGTTCCACCCTCTGTCATTCATAGGCTTTCATGACCATATAAAATGCAAAATGCATTTAGTCAACTTAAAAGTCCCCATAGTCATTACCAGTCTCAATACTATTCAAAAGTCCAAAGGCTTTTGAGAGTCAAGGAAATTGCTTAATTGTAAGCCCCTGTAAAATCAAAGACAAATTACACACTCCAAACATACAGTGGAACTGAATACACATTGCTATTCCAAAAGGGAGGAACCGAGGCACAGTGAGGGAATACTGGACCAAAACAAGACGGAAACTAGCGGGGCAAACACCAAATCCAGTAGCTCCATGTTCAGCCTCTGGGACTTTACTTCTCTCCAGCTGTGCTGTGTGCAACATACACCTCTCTCTTAGGCTGGTACTCCTCCCTGTATGCAGGTCTTCTTGGCAGATGTCTCATAGCTGTGGCCTCATGAACGTCTTCTTGGGGTCTCCATTGCCAACCAGGCTTCACCTTCACAGCTTCATGCAATGGCCTATCAGAGTCTACTTCATGCAGGGGACCCCTGCTGCATGCTGCCTGGCCTCCAAGGCTCCGATTCCAGGGGAATTACTGTCTGTCTTGGCGGGGAGGCATGGCATCAGAGGTGGCTGGAGGAGGAGTGAAAGTTAAGCTCTGCGTCTTGAAGTGGTACAGGAAGCAGGAGCTCTACCTTATTTATTTATTTATTTTTTTGCAGCAAGGCATTTTTCTATTTTTAAAAAAAATAT
>NW_008360325.1:329032-337228 GCF_000622305.1 Nannospalax galili | reverse complement strand
GATTCGAACCTGGGTCTTCTGCAAGAACAACCAGTGTTCTTAACTGCTGAGTCATCTCTCCAGCCTCCAGTGTTCTTAACCACTGAGTCATCTCTCCAGCCTCCAGTGTTCTTAACCGCTGAGCCATCTCTCCAGCCTCCATTTTTCTATTTTTGAGACAGTCTCACTAGGTAGGTTAGGCTGGCCTTGAACTCACCATCCTTCTGCCTTAGTTTGTTGAGTGCTGGATGATAGTGTGCCTCCAGACTGTTACGGTTGTGAAGTGTGAACTGAGTTTGCAACTTTTCTACTTCCTCCATTAGTGTAAAGTGATTGCTCACTGGTCACGTGTGTATTTTGCATGTGCAGGCTGTCCTCCACGGGCCCTTTAACCCTTATGAGCTGAAGTGCCATAGTCTGACCAGAATATCCAAGTTCAGGTATGATGAAATCGATTTCCTATGAAGTATTTTCTCAGTGCCTTTATTTATAGACCTCATCAGAAGCCTATCTTACTTTGTATCTAAGCTGCAAGAATTTAACTCATCTTAGTCCCCCCACCCCCTTCAAACCTCAGGAACTTTCCCTTTTTAGAGAAGTCAAGCAGTTCCACGCTCGACATTTTGAGTTTCTTTGGTCAGACTTGATTTCTGATTGTAGCTGAAATTCAGTAGGTGTGTGAGGCCCCTGTGTGCCAATGATATTCAGGGTTTTGGGAACAGTTTTGATGTGGGGAACAGTGGAGAACAAGATGCAGTTGTTTCACTGAGGCGATATGTCTAGTGGTGACAGCAGAGTGACAGGGATCCTGATAGGTGCCCAGTGTCCTATGGAAACACCTGGGCCCTGGCCACACTTCAAGGCCATACTGGAGGTTTTCCAGAGCTGTCTGAGGCCCAACGGCTGCCAGGTGTTTACCATGTAGCGTAGGATGATGAGGGTCAAGCGGTGGCTCATAAGTCACATTTTAGAGAAATTGGAACACAAGTGAGAAGGCTTAACCATGCACGTTTTAAAAGGACCACTCCAGTAAACCTTCGCTTCTCAGACTTCTGAGGACCAGGAGGGAGGGCATCCTTGAGAGCTGTAAATACAGCTCAGGCCCATGCAGTCCTTTAGAATGGGCAAGCCTGATCATAGCACTCAAAGAGGCCTGCAGGCCCACAGAAGCTTGGGAAGAGTGCGCTGGATTTTTGTTGAAGACTTGTCAGGCTGGAGCACACCTCTGAGTTTGGTTCCCTGTGTAACCTGAGGCCAGAGCAAGAGGTTTGGACACCAGCAGCTTCTGGAGCACGTTCAGAAATGGAACCGACAGGCTGGAGTTCAGCTAGGGCCAGTGATGAGGGCTGAGGAGAATGAAGTCCTCATGGGCCTGCAGCCCCTCTCTACATGAGGAGGCAGAGGAAAGGTGGTGGGGAGGACAGCAGGGGTAGAGAGGAGGTTTGAGAGACCACGTGTGGATGGCTCCTAAGGGTGGGGTGAGGAAGGGCGAGAGCTGGTACGAGGAGGGGCCTGGGCCTGAGTGCTGGTTGTGGCGTCACCTGTGTAAGCGTCTTCCTGAGGTGGCCAGGGAGGCAGCGGCTTGTGTCCTGCTTGTTCTTCCCAGGTGTGTCTGGATTGAGAAGGAGAGCATCAACTCTGTCCTCATTAGTGACAGCCCTGCCGACCTCCACCAGAGGATGCTGGTTGCAGCTTCACTCTCAGTTAATGAGACTGGTAGGGAGACAGCTTTGTTGTCCGCCATCTTCTCGTTGTCCTCGAGTGTTTTAACCTGTGGTGAATTAATTCGTGCTTCTGGGCCACACTATTAGGCTGTTTTCTGAATGCTGTGCAAACTTAAGAATGACACATTATCCCTTTGCTCTTTTTAAAAGTTTTTAAAAAATATATTATTTTTACGTGTATGAGTGTTATACCTGCATGTAGGTAAGTGCACCCGTGTCGTGCAGTGCCCGCGGAGGACAGAAGAGGCTGTCGGATCCCTTGGAACTGGAGTTACGAACAGTTGTTTGCTGCCATGTGGGTGCTGGGGTTTGAACCCAGGTCTTCTGCAAGGACAGTCTGTGTTCTTAACTGCTGAGCCATCTCTCTAGCCCCCTGCTTTTCTTTTTATACACGGGTGTGAGAATTAGTTAATTGATCCCTGTTCCTCTGTGCTTATCTACAAAGTTCTTCGCTCTAAGAAAACCTGATGGGACAGCCTAACGAGAGTGAAGAAAACAGTAACCAAATGTGTCATTCTCCAGTGGAATAAACGCCTAAGCATGCCATGAGTCCATCTGTAGGACAGGACATGCATTCCATGGAGGGGATCCATGGGATCAGACTCAGCAGATGAGCTGGCCAGATTAGAAGGAAGTGACGGGTGAGCACTGTGAGATGTCCTGACGCTGGCTCTCCTTCCACTGCAACAGGGTCTACCATGCTGCTGAGAGAGACCTCCCTGCTGCCTCACATCCCGGGCCTTCCAGCGCTCCTCAGCATGTTGTTTACACCAGTAATGGAGCTAAGGTAGGGTGTAGACCTCCATTGCACCTGTATTCAGGTTTTTGTAAAGTGAGAATCTGAGTGGGAAAGGGCTTTCCTTCCTCCTCCACAGGAGAGAGCATCCAGGGGAGCTGGGCTGTGGCCGTCTGGAGGGGAGCTGGGCTGTGGCCCGTCTGGAGGGGAGCTGGGCTGTGGCCCGTCTGGAGGCCTGCTTGGCCTCTGTGCTTCAGCATGATTCTGCTCGTCTGTCATTGGTGAACACAGCCCCTGGCTTAGGCGGGTTGGAATTTTTGATTTTTGTTTTTATGTGTGAGCCGTTCTAGTGG
Organism: Nannospalax galili; assembly: GCF_000622305.1. Lineage (NCBI taxonomy): Eukaryota > Metazoa > Chordata > Mammalia > Rodentia > Spalacidae > Nannospalax > Nannospalax galili. The sequence goes on along the minus strand of NW_008360325.1, from coordinate 334,436 downwards.
TGCCATTCAGCTGGTGGTGCTGTGCTGGGAGGTTGGTGGAGCCTTTGGGAGTGAGGCCTGGCTCCTGGAAGTAGACACAAGGGCCAGGCCTGGGAAGCGGATACCTGCTGCTGGTTCTGGCCTGCTTTCTCTGCTTCCTGACTACTGCTTTGTGAACAAGCAGCTGCCTCCTGTTTGTTCCTCAGTCATGAACTCTGTCCTGCCTTCCCCAACCATCATGGACTACAGCACCCCTGAAACTGTGACCAACCTAGCTTTTCACCGCTTAGGTTGTGTCTGTCAGGTATTTTGTCATGATGTCTAGAAAAGTAACACAGACGGACGTGTTGGGACAGGAGCACTGTAACTGGAGGGGCATCTGCTCTTATCCTTTGCTTGTTCACATAGTTCATATAGCTTGGGAGGGCACATGCAGCATCACAGGACCAGTTAATTAAAAGGCAAAAGAAACAGGGAGTGGAACATGGAGCGGTAAATATGGTGACTGCCGTCCTGTTCTACAGGCTTCAAATGGGAGTCCAGCATTTTGGTGGCCAGCTGCCAATAGGAACCCTGTCAACCTCTCTTCCAAAGGGAACTAGGAAGCTGGGAGGTGGGACTGGCCCGACGGAGTGTAGCCCTTGTGCTAGGATCCTACATGGATGCTTCCCAGAGATTTCAGCACAGAGAACTGTGATGAGACACAGGGGCTTCGTAACTGCCTCTGTGTGGGTGAGGCACTGTGTTAAGTTTGATCACTATGACAAGCCTGAGAAAACAACTTGAAGAAGGTTCGTATAGTTCATGGTCATGGGTTTCTCCAGGTGTTTTCCGCTCCGGTTTGGGGCCTGTAGCAGGGGGAGGTCAGGACAGAGGCATGTGGCCACCAGGAAGCAGAGCTAAAGAAGGAACCAGTCTCCCAATAGACTCTTCAAGAACACATCCAGTGACCTCAGCTTCTCCTGCTGGGCACCAACTCCTAAAGGCTCCCACCTCCCAATAGTAGGCAGAGGACTAAATCAGCAGTGGGTCTTCTGAGGAGCTGCTTAAGCTCTGAACCACAGAATACTGCTTGGGTTACTTTTATTTACTTGAGACTTAGAACAGAAGCCAGGTTTGATGATTCATGTTTGTAAATCCTAATAATTGAGAGGCTGGTGCAGGAGGATTGTGGATGCAGGGCCAGCAAATTGGAGACTGCTGTGGGCTACATAACGAGAGCCTTGTTCTTGCAGACATAGCTCAAGTGCACGTGTCACTGCATGGGAGTAGCCAGTTTGCCCTGTTGCCACCGCTGTAAGGATGAGGTACCATCAGGTTCTAACAGAATTGATTGTTCACTACCTGTTCTAAAAAGATTTTGTGTGAAAGGAAATAATTTATGTTAATGTAGCAGGCTTAGTATTTAAAGAAGCATTAAATTTTTATTTATATGCTTTGCGCATGCATACTGCAGGATGCATGTGGATGGAGAGGACAGCTTGTGGTCAGCTCTCACCTCCTACCATGTGGGTCCCCAGGACTGAACTCAGGTTGTCAGGCTTAGGAGCAGGTGCCCTTATCCACTGACCAACCCAGTGACCCAAAAGAAACATTAAGTTTTGTTTATTACTTTGGTGTGTGTGTGTGTGTGTGTACTTTATGTGGGTTCTGAGGATTGAACCGAGGTACTCAGTGAGACCCCCCCCCACCTTTTTTTTTCTGGTCTCCTTGTAGCCCCAGCTGGCCTGGCACTCCCTATGTAGACAGACTGGCCTCAGTCTCACAGAGATCCTGTGAGTTCAAGGCCTCTGCCTCCTAAGTGCATAAAGGCATGTGCCACAATACCAAGCCCATGCCAGGCCCAAGAAACATTTTTGTGACTATAAAGAAAACAGTTCAACACTTAGTTTACAAGTCTGACTTGTAGTGGAGTTTACTTAAAAGCTGTTCAAGGCAAGCCTGGTCTACATAGTGAATCCCAGGACAGCTGGAGCTACAGGGAGACCCTGTCTCAAAAATAATAAAAAAAAAAAAAAAAAAAAAAAAAAAAAAAAAAAAAAAAAAGAAATCCAGTAATGTGTTAATGTATTTAACATACTGTCCGTATAGTGTATTTAGTCTGTATTTCTGTGTAAAATACTTAGATACTCTACCAGTGCTGGAAGACTGTAGGATGATTTTGTGAGTTACTTGTCTAATCCAGAAATGGTAGTTTTAAGTCCTAAAACCATTTTTTCAGAGTTGACCGGGATGGAAAGGGCTATACTGGGGCCCTTTGTGGTCTGGGATGGAATTCGACCTCCGAGACCCCTATCCTGCCAGAGCATGACATCGAGCTGGCCTTTGATGTGCACTTCAGTGTGGAGGATATCATTGAGGTGTGTATGGCACCCTTGGTACGGGTGGTTACTCCTCTCTCTCATTTTGATTTTACACCCATGTGACTTAGCTTCTGCCTTGGTGCTTTGCATGGAGACACAGACCCGCTCCCCAGGCACCTTCTGCCAGTGTAGAGAGAGCTCTCCCTACCAGCCTCTGTTCTGAGATGCTGCTTTCTGACTGCTGGTATCTCTCATTTGGGGTCTTCTAGTGCAGGAAGCTTTTCTGGGCATTCAAGTTTTGGAAGTTGTTTCCAAAGCAGCAGGAGCTGTGGGCCTCTCTGTGATCCCCTCCTCACTGGTAAATAGGGAAATGCAGACAAAAACTGTGTCTCATTGTGCCCAGGGCTGGTGCCAGTGAGGCTATCTGTACCAGTTTGGGTGGGTGTGACTAGCAGCCCAGGTTAAGCTTTCAGAACTTGTGGAGCAAGTGGACAAACTGATTGTCTTTTGAATTTGATAATGAAAAATGTTTGCTTGTTTTTTCTGTTTTTGTTTTCACATGTCCTTGTTCTAGTAATTAATTTTTGTTAGCATTTTACCAAGAAAAATCCTAAAACTGATCCTTCTCAAAAAAATGTCTTGAGAATTGCTACTCCAGGGCACCTTCCTTCTCCACCGGGGTAGTGGAGGTTGACCAGCTAACCAGGAGAGCAGGGAAAGAGGGGGCAGGAGAGTCACACCATCTTCACTCCTGGAGTTTAGGGGCTGGTCAGTGTCCTCTGGGGCAAAGAACAGAGCTGACACCCAGAATGTTTTTTGATGGGATCACCCAGCTTGGGAGCCACGGCTCCTTGGAGAACTATCTGCTCCTAGGGCTGGAGCAGGAGATGAGCTTCTTGTGGCGCCAGGAAGGAAGGATGCACTCAAAGCACACAGGGATGGGTGTGTCCAAGGACAAGGAGCCAGTGAGAGTACAAGCTGCCAGTGGGCAGAGCTGGAGCAGTGTGGGCAGCAAAGTAAATATATAACCTAAAGTGTGAAGCATCCATGAGTTCAGCTGGAGAGAAGTGGTTGGATAACTCAGTGGGGAAAACGGTGGTTCTTACAGAATTCCCACGAGTGCAGGAAGGTGCTACAGGTCTTGGAGGACAGGTGAGATTTGATGAACCAGAGTAGGGAAGGGGGTGTTTCCAGCAAAGAAGCTCTGCAAACTCCTTAGCCGCCCTATCAGCCACGTCCCAGCAGTGAGTAGTCATGGTGCAGGCAGGCCTGGGCAGTGTGAGGAGAGGGCAGTGCCTCCCCTTTGGACAGTGGCAGACAAACTCAAAATGGGGAGCGTGCTACAAAATGCCTGCCAGAGCCTCCAAATTGCCATGGTCTTGAAAAGCAAGAAATGGCTGGGAAGCTATCCCATACCAGAGGACTGGGTCCTGGAGGAGAAACGGGGCAGTAATGGAAAAATGGGTCAAAGCTAAACAGTTGAAGTTTGGTTCATGGCAGTGTTTGAGAATTGTCCCCTCAGCTATAAGAAGCGAGAGGGGGACTGGATACAGGCTTAGGAGCCTGTCTGTTCTACCTTGTGACTCTTGAGATAGGCCTAGAGCTAAAACTACTCAAAAAGAGAAAGTCTATTCTAAGCAGACAAAACAAAACAAACAAGCTGGCTAAGGCAGAGCATTGAACCCACAGTGGGAAGGACCACCACCAAAGCCAGGAGGCAGGGTGGCAGTCAGCACACTGAAGGTTGGGGAAGTGTTCAGACCATAGTCTGAAGCTTTCTTGCTGTTGTGAATTTGTCTCTGACTGTTGTTTCTTTAGTTATAATAGTAATTATTGATGTTGTTTCTGTTGTTTTACTGATTTTCTCAGAAATTTTACTGATGTTAATCACAAAACACAGCTTTGAATGTTACAAATTGTTTACTGTGAAAGGAAGTACAACTCCATGTCACTGTTTATTTACAGATTAATATCCTCAGGGCTGCTATTAATAAGCTAGTGTGTGATGGGCCAAATGGATCCAAGTATCTTGGGCCAGAAAGAATTGCACAGTTACAAGAGAATGCTCGTCAGAAACTTCTAGGGTAAGTTGTATAGATGTACAGCTAGGGTATATGCTGTATTTTTTATATATATTTATATATATGTATATATATGTATGTATATATGTATTATACACACATACATATATTTATATATTTTTAAGCTTGTTTTGATTTGCGAATGTTTTGAATCACTTACGAGATATGACAGATCAGTCACCTGACATGGGAATCCAGTGTTAAGGCACTCCTGGAGGCATTGGAATATGGGTTCTATGTCTCTGTCATTTGTGGGTATGGACAAGGCAGAGTGAACACCCATTGGGCATTGAGGAAAGAGTGGTAAAGAGGTCATTCTGTATAGTAGGGCAAGGCACAGGGACCATAGTGAGTGATGCCACAACCCGCATCACTGGTGGCACTGTGGGGCCCAAGGGAGTGAAGGTAGGCTGTGTTTTGGGAGACTGAGTGGGCCCAAGACCAGCCCCACCCTCCCCTGACCTTTCACTTTCACTGGCATTTCCATGGACAAACCCAGCTATTGTTGCTGCCGGTGGGCTGCCGTTGCCTCCCATGTCTGGGATATAGGAGTGCACCACTGCGCCCACTTGGCTTTCTCTTTTTAAAGGCCCAAGGGAGTGAAGGTAGGCTGTGTTTTGGGAGACTGAGTGGGCCCAAGACCAGCCCCACCCTCCCCTGACCTTTCACTTTCACTGGCATTTCCATGGACAAACCCAGCTATTGTTGCTGCCGGTGGGCTGCCGTTGCCTCCCATGTCTGGGATATAGGAGTGCACCACTGCGCCCACTTGGCTTTCTCTTTTTAAAGTATTTTTATTTTATGTGTATGAGTGTTTTGCCTGCATGTGTATAAGTGTACCACATGCATGCAATGCCTGCAGAGGGTGTCAGATCCCCTAGAACTGGAGTTACAGATGGTTGTTAGCTACCACATGGGTGCTGGGAATTGAACCTGGGTCCTCTGGAAGAACAGCAAGTCTTGAGCCATCCCTCCAACCCCTCTCACTTTCTTTTTTTCTTTTTTGTTCTTTTTTTTTTTTTTTTCGGTTTTTTTTAGACT
>NW_008360325.1:325781-328648 GCF_000622305.1 Nannospalax galili | reverse complement strand
AAATAAAATAAAATAATTAAAAAGTAGACTATCAAACATTTAATATATGGGAATCTTTGGTCCATTTTAGTTAATGTATAGAGACACATTACAGATAGCATTTGAAGATTAGGCAAGAAGTTGAAAATATAGTTTACATTACTGTATCTCAAAAAAGCCACTGTATCATTAAAGAACTAATTCACAGGGAAAGGAGAGGTGGCTCACTGTTTAAGAGGACTTAATGCTCTTGTGGACGATTGAAGTTTCATTCACAGATTTCAAATCAGGGGGCTCATAACCATCTGTAATTCTTGGTCCAGACAATCTGATGCCTTTGTCTAGACTCTGTGATCAACTGGACACAAATAAACATACTCACACAAAGACACATAATTAAAAATTAAAATAAAAATAAAGATTTCAAGAAAGAGACTAACACGTGGGTCCTAGGGAACAAAGAAGTTTTCAGGCTGTCAGCGACGAGCATGTTTATCAGCTGATCATTTCATTTGCCATAATTTTTATAATAATAATTTCATAATTATTATGAAATATAACAACATAATTTCAATGTTTGTGTATCTTTCCTGACATTTGGTAGTAATTAGTAATATGTCTTACATTGTCTTAGACTAAAAAAACTAATATGCATTATTCAGAAATTTTGCTATTTAGTAATAACATAACCATATAATGATTAGCATAGTGTGATGTTTACATAATTTTCCCCATGTATATTAACAAATTATTAATAATGCTTTGAAAAGCATTGCCATTAAAGGCATCTTGATCATATTTTGCTAATTAAATAAAAATATAATTATCTAACTAATTTATGCTTGTAAGTTGATTTTTAATGTTAGAAATGAACACAACAGGGACCATCACGGAAGAGAGAGCAGAGAGATCATAAGAGCCAGGGAGGATGGACCTGACCATATGGAAACAGAGTCCTATAAGCTCCTGGAAACTTGCTCATATGATTCTATGACAGGGTGTTAGTGTATACAAGTCCCATGCAAATTTATGCAGCAGTAACCCAGGATAGAGCTGGGAAAATGAACAGCAGACCCCAATTTTATCTAAAGAAATGTTGTCAACTGATTGCTGCTAGATGAAGAAGAGCTGAAATTCCTAAAACAAGGGACTCTAGATAGGCTGATTAGATTCAGCAGATGGACTTGTACTGGGGAATGACTGGGGATACTGACAACACAGTGTTTAAGACTATGCAGTTGGCCCAAATAAGCCAATTTATTTTTACTCTTAAAGACTGGGAACAGATTCAAGTCCATCTGGTGGGGTCTCCATGGCATCCCTGAACAAGAGAATAGGTAACTCACCACAGTTACAGGACATTTTCAGAGATGCTGCATAGTCTCCTGGAACTTAGTCAACCTTGGAAGGCAAGGAGTAAAATCTAAGTCCCTGACAAGATTAGTATAGGTCTCAAAGTATGGCTGTCAAACATCCAAGAAGGTTAGTTCCACCAGTCTACTCTTTTAATTACCATGTGATATGTAGATAAAGCTTGGGCAAAAACCAAACATTCTCAGATAAACCTCGACTAGTAATATATTTTGTTCCTTGAACAAGTTGTATGTATAATGTGTCAGTAGGTTGTTGTACTAATATGGTTATCTCTGGATTTTTAAAACTAGCTAGACTTTATTTATGTCACTCACTGTCTCACTCTTCCACAATGGCTTCCCATCTTAAAGTGCCCCCATTGTCCCCATTTCTCCCTTGATTACACCCTTCTCCTGTGGTCCCATCTCTCTTGAGCTTCTTCTTTCCCTTTATCCCCAAGGTTGCTTATATAATCCTCCCTCCACCCTCCCATTTAAATAACCACATTTTTATCCATATCACCCTTACTAACATCTGTTTCCTACTGTTCTTCTCTCAGGTTATTTCTTTTCCTTTTCCTCCCTGGTTCCTTTTCATTATCCTGGGTCCTGTAATTATGTCTGGATACATACTCATTTACAAGGATTTGGTGCTAGGATGTACATATGAGGGAGTGCATACATCATTTGTTTTTCTGAGTCTTTGTTACTTCACTCGGTATAACAGTTTCTAGTTCTATCCATTTACCTGCAAATTTCATGATTTCATCTTTCTTTATTGGTGACTAAGAATGTCATTGTGTAAATGTACCACATTTTCATTATCCACTCATCAGTTAAGACCATCCATTTACCTGCAAATTTCATGATTTAATTTTTCTTTACTGCTGAGTAGAACTCCATCTTATAAATGAACCACATTTTTATTATCTACTCGTCAGTTGAGGGACACTTAGGTTGTTTCCATCTCTTAGCTATTGTGAAAGGAGCAGCAACAAACATGGATTTGCAAGTGCCCCAGTATATGGTTGATTTTGGAGAAAGTTCAATGAGGCACTGAATAGAAAGTGTATTCTTTGGTGCTTGGGTGGACTATTCAGTAGACATCTGTTAGGTCCATTTGATGTGTGGTATTGTTTAGTTCAGATGACTCACTGTTAATTCTCTGTCCTGTTGACCTATCTAACGGAGACAATGGGTTATTGAAGTCCCCTACTATTAATGAGTTGGGATTAATCTGGGTCTTAAAAGTCCTGTATATTGTTTATATGAAGTTAGATGCACCAGAGTTTGGTGAATATATGCTCATGATTGTAATATCTTCTTGATTCATTATTCCTTTAATCATAATGAAGTGTCCCTCTTTGTCTCTTCTGATTAGTTTTATTTGAAAGTCTATTTTGTCAGATATTAGAATTGCAGTGCCTGCTTTTTTCTTAGTATCATTTGCTTGCAATATTTTTTTCCATCCTTTCACCTTAAGGTAGTGCCTGTCCTTGAAGGTGAGGTGGGTTTCTTGCAAACAACAAGTTAGAC
>NW_008360325.1:321086-322999 GCF_000622305.1 Nannospalax galili | reverse complement strand
ATATATGGTATTGTTTAATTCAGATGTCTCTCTGTTAATTCTCTGTCCTGTTGACCTATCTAATGGAGACAATGGGGTTTTGAAGTCCTTAATGAGTTATGAGTTGGGATTAATCTGGGTCTTAAAAGTCCTGTAGTACTGTTTTTATGAAGTTGGGTGTACCAGAGTTTGGTGAATATCTGTTCATGATTGTAATATCTTCTTGGTTAATTGTTTCTGAATGAAGTGTCTTTATCTCATCTGATTAGTTTTAATTTTTTCTATTTTGTCAGATATTAGAATTGAGTGCCTGCTTTTTTCTTAGTATCATTTGCTTGCAATATTTTTTTCCATCCTTTCACCTTAAGGTCCTTGAAAGTGAGATGAGTTTCTTGCAGACAACAAAAAGATGGGTTTTGTTTTTTTGTTTTTGTTTTTCTCTTAATCCATTTAACTAGTCTCTCTGTTTTGACTGGGGAATTCAGTCCATTGATATTTAAAGTTATTAATAGAAGATGTGTATTGATTACTGTCTTTTTTATTTCTGTTCACATTCTTGGTGTAACTGTGTGATTCCACAGTTATATCTTCATTAACTTGCATTGTGTTACCCCTTCAATATAGTCGTTCGTTACAGATGGTTGTTAGCTACCACATGGGTGCTGGGAATTGAACCTGGGTCCTCTGGAAGAACAGCAAGTCTTGAGCCATCCCTCCAACCCCTCTCACTTTCTTTTTTTCTTTTTTGTTCTTTTTTTTTTTTTTTTCGGTCTTTTTGAGACAGGGTCTCCCTATAACCCCAGCTGTCCTGAAACTCACTGTGTAGACCAGGCTGGTTTTGAACTCACAGAGATCTGCCTGCCTCTGCCTCTGCCTCTAGAGTGCTGGGACTAAAGGCCTGCACTACCATGCCTGGCCATTTGCATATTTTTGTTTTTAACAGATACTTTATTCTTTATTTTCAATAGTATAAGCATAAGTTCATCAGTAATATAGTAAACATATTTTTTTAAACAGTCAACTTTTCAAGTCCAAAGAATAAGACCTCTGAATTAAAATTTACATTTTTCCTCAAGTATTACAAACTTGGTCCATGTCAACCTTGAATTTTTTAATATATTTATTTGTGTGTGTGTGTGTGTGTGTGTGTGTGCACGCGCGTGTGTGCGTGTGTGTATTTCATAACTCAGAGGACAACTTGCTAGAGATGGTTCTTCTACTCTGTGGGTTCCAGCAATTAAATTCAGGTCTTCAGGCTTGGCTGCAAGCTCCTTTACTCGCTGAGCCACCTCATTGGCCCCAAATCTCTGTTCTATTTAGTTCCTTATTTGAAAGTGACATTAGGTAGGCCTTAGACCCTTATTTAACACTAGAACCTTGCAGTGGCTTATAGCTGCCTGAGGTTATGTGGGCCAGGCTCGATTAATGCTGTGTTTGAGCAGCGGCCTTTTGGTAGTTCTGTAGATGAAATGTAAGTGGGTAGTGAAAGGGGGGATTATTGTCTGTGAATGTGCTTTTCAGTAGAGAAAGCTAAATCGAAAAACCTGAAACTTTCCCATTTTCTGATCGAGGATCAGTCTGATTTTATGTAGCTGTGACATTGAGAGTGGCCAAATTCAATACCTTCTGAGAAGTTGCTGCCGGCACAAAGTCGCTTGTTAAACACAGCACTTCGCCTTTGCACAGTGAATTACGGATGCTCATTTGCATGTCCAGCTGAGCCTGTCCTTATTTGGGGCTTATGACTGAACCCTTTTTCAATACCATTCCTAAATGAATCTTCTTGACACTATATCCTTTAAAAATCCTCTAATATGCCGGGTATGGTGGCACATGCCTTTAATTCCAGCACTGGGAAGCAGAGGCAGGTGGATCTCTCTGAGTTCAAGGCCAGCCTGGTCTACATAGTGAGTTCCAGGTGAGCTGGGGCTACA
>NW_008360325.1:309070-318619 GCF_000622305.1 Nannospalax galili | reverse complement strand
TTGGTCCAGGCTCTTCTGGCTTTCATAGTTTGCACTGAAAAGTCAGCTGTGATCCTGATGGGTTTTCTTTTATATGTGACTTGTTTTTCTTTTGCAGCTTTCAGTATTCTCTCTTTGTTCTGTATGTTTAATGTTTTCACTACATGTGCGTGGAGGATTTCTTTTCTGGTCATGTCATTTTGGTGTTTTATGTGCTGCTTATATCTGTATGGGCGGGTCTTTAATTTTAGGAAATTTTCCTCTACAATCCTGTTGACCATCTGGTCCATACCATTATCTTGAGATTCCTCTCCTTCCTGTATGCCTATGATTCGTAAGTTTGGATTTTTTATGGTGGCACACAATTCCTGCATATTCCATTCTTGTATTTTCTTAAATTTTTCATAATGTTTACATGATTTTGCGTGTGTGTATTTCATACAGAACATCCCAAACAATCTTATTCATCTTTATTACCCCCATCCCAAATGGCACCCTCCCATAGCCTCCACCCCCACTGGAGCCCATATACTCTGTCATCTCTGATATTGTCCACTGTTATTAGTGCCCCCAGTGGTTACTGAGTGCTAGTCCATCCCCTGAATCTAGTCAGCCTATCTAGAGTTCCTTGTTTTAGGAAGATCAGCTCTTCCTCATCTAGCAGCAATCAATTGCCAACATTCCTTTAGATAAGATTGGGGTCTGCTGTTCATTTTCACAGTTCTATGCTAGGTTACTATCTGGGAGTCCTGTGGCCACCATGGCCAACAAGTCAAACTACTGTCTGGGAGTCTCTTGGGCAACACTGGCCAACAACTCAAAGGAAGGTATCACCTGTCTGGCTTTGTTTCTTGTTATGTAGCCTTTAGATATACACATGGACTATTAAAGAGTTGAGTTTAGGTCTGCTTCTGTTTGTAAACTTTATGTGCCTTTGTGGTTTACTTGGACATGAAAAGCTGGTTGGTCTAGGCTTCAGGTTTGCTTTTGATTTCATTTTGGAGTGGCCAGATTGCTTTTGTTTCAGGAGCTCCCACAGAGGCCCAAGTCCCATGAGGATCAGATGCTCTCACACTTTCTCCTAAGGCCTGGATCCCTCCAGTCTCCAGTCAGCAGGCACAGTACAGTTTGGGAGGGTTGCTAGGTAGAGGTAGGATTTAGGACTTAGGCAGTCAGGGAAGGCAGCTGGTCTCAGGGAACCAGGTTGTGGGTGGCACAGTCAGGGCTGAAGGCTGGTCTCGGGTGTGCAAAGGTGAGGTGGGGGAGGGGACAGCTTTGAGGGCTCCAGGGGACTAGACTGAGGAATTGGGTTGGTCTGGGTGCAAAGGGTCAGGAAGGAGTGGGGAGTTGGGGCCAAAAGAGTAGTCCAGAGGTTTGGGGTGCCAAGAGAATAAATGGGCCAGTGCCCACGCTAGGAGGAGAGATCGGGGTGGGGCTTTTTCAGTGTTTTTGAGACAGGGTCTCCCTGTAGTCCCAGCTGGCCCGGAACTTACTATGTAGAACAGGCTGGCCTTTAACTCACAGAGATCCACTTCCTCTGCTTCCCAGGAACTCACAGAGATCCACTTCCTCTGCCTCCCAGGAACTCACAAAGATCCACTTCTTCTTCCTCCCAGGGACTCACAGAGATCCATTTCCTCTGCCTCCCAGGAGCTCACAGAGATCCACTTCCTCTGCCTCACAGGGACTCACAGAGATCCACTTCCTCTGCCTCCCAGGGACTCACAAAGATCCACTTCCTCTGCCTCCCAGGAGCTCACATAAATCCACTTCCTCTGCCTCCCAGGAACTCACAGAGATCCACTTCTTCTCCCTCCCAGGAACTCACAGAGATCCACTTCCTCTCCCTCCCAGGGACTCACAGAGATCCACTTCCTCTGCCTCCCAGGGACTAACAGAGATCCATCACAGAGATCCACTTCCTCTGCTTCCCAGGAACTCACAGAGATCCACTTCCTCTGCCTCCCAGGAACTCACAAAGATCCACTTCTTCTTCCTCCCAGGGACTCACAGAGATCCATTTCCTCTGCCTCCCAGGAGCTCACAGAGATCCACTTCCTCTGCCTCACAGGGACTCACAGAGATCCACTTCCTCTGCCTCCCAGGGACTCACAGAGATCCACTTCCTCTTCCTCCCAGGTGCTAAGATTAAAGGCCTGCACCACCACACCTGGCTGTCAACTTTGAATTTTAATCTTACCTGGTATTGTGGTATTTCTTCCAAGGGTAAACTGAGTAGTGACCAAATTCTTTATTTTTTAAAATTTTTTAAATTAAAAAAAAATATTTTTATGTGTATGAGTGTATTGCCTGCATGTATGTGAGGGCACCCATGTTGTGCAGTGCTGCAGAGGTCAGAAGAGGGTGTCAGATTCCTCTCAAACTGGAGTTAAGGACGGTTTGTAGCTGCCATGTGGGTGCTGGGAATCAAACCCGGGTCCTCTGCAAGAGCAGTTAGTGCTCTTAACCTCTGAGCCATCTCTCCAGCCCCCATGACCAAATTCTTAATTTCTGCTATTCACTTTTTTTTTTATCTTGCTGTCTGATTCCATACATTCCACAAAGTTCAATAGATTTGTAATAAACTTCCAAAATGAAGGAAAATTTCTTACCATTTGTCTGAAATCTTGGCTCATTTTTATCTTTTTTTTTTTTTTAAATCTTTTTGAGATGGGTCTCCCTGTAGCCCAAGCTGTCCTGGAACTCACTATGTAGTCCAGGGTGGCCTTGAACTCACAGAGATCCGCCTGCCTCTGCCTCCGGAGTGCTGGGACTAAAGGCCTGCGCCACCGTGCCTGGCTCTGTTTTTATCTTTTTAAACAAAAATAAGCTCCAAAACCACCCATGAGTTTAGCTGTTGAAGCTCTTCTAGAAGTCTTTCTTGACAGTGGTCTCATGATGAGGGCCATCCTGAGGCAGGCCACCTGACAACCTTACATAATCTTTAATTAATTAAATTTGTTCTTTGACAAGTTCATATGTATGCATTCTGTTTACTTTCCTTCCTACCCTCTCCAACCCCTCCCTCCCTCCCTGCCTCCAGGTCCCTTTCCCACATTCATGTCCTTGTTTTGTTCTGTGACCACTGAGTTTAACTCGGCTGTGTGACCAGGTTTGGAACTGTCCATTGGAGCCTGCTGTGCTTACTGATGAGCATAGAGCTGAAAACAATCACTGTCCCTCTCAGAGGGTGGGGCTCCAGGACCCTCCATGGTCCAGATTGGCTGTGACAGTCCAAGCCTTGTACAGGCCCAGGACAGGCAGCTGCAGCTGCTGTGTGGTTGTGTCAGAGTGACTGCCGTGCCCTGAAGAGTGTCTCACAGCCTTCCAGCTCTTGGGTTCTCTCTGCTCTGTCTGACGTAGTGTGTCCTGTGCCTTGGCTCAGAGTGGCAGGAATTGAGGGTTGGGTGCTCAGTTAGAACTCCTTTTACGTGTCTCCACACTGTTTCTGCTCTGGAAGACAATTGCGTTACACACTCGTGTGTATGCCTTCCATATGGTATATTGACATTAGCCTGTTAGATACAGTTAATGCCCTACTTTCTGAGGACTCACCGTTTTTCTTTTTCTTTTCTGTCCTTCAGATTGTGTCTCTAACATCATTCTTTGTAATTTTCATTTCCATCTCAGTGATTTTGCTTCTTTATGCTAGAATTTCTATCTTTGGTTTTTCTTTTCTTTTTCTTTCTTTTAATGAACAACTCTAAACAGACCTTTAAAGGGTGGGGTGGGCTAAGGGCTGAAAAGCTGAATTGTCTGCCACAGGACTGTTGTACTTAGAGAGCTCAGGAGGTGGTCTGAGACCGCTGCTGGCAGTAGCCACCATGGTGCATGTAGCATCTGTGTTTGCAGTAACCATCTGGTCCTGGAAGTTGCCACCATAGGTCCCCTGTTTGTGTTCAGGTACCCGCTCGTTATTCTCCACCAGGCTGCTGAGCTGCTCCACCAGCTGCAGGGCCAGGTCTTGCTGGGCAGTGGGCTCAGTGTGATGCATCATCACTGTCTATGTGGACTGGTCCAGGGAGGCCATCACTCCTTGTCAGTGATAATCTCGCTGATGATAAGAGTGCACTGGGGGCAGATCCAGCTCTAACATCTCTGACATCAGTGTCTCTGTGCTGATTGAGTCATAGACATTGATGTAGCTAAAGAGGTAGGTCCACAGCGACAGGTTTGCAGCAGCTCTTCCTGGGTCTTCTTAACTAGCGTGGTGTGAACTCTGTCAGCCTCAGGGAAAAGTCCCATACTTTGCCATTCATCTTCTCATTAATGATGAAATTGTACCAGGTCTTCCAGTTACCCATCTTCATAGCCTTGGAGACAGCAACCACATGTTCTGTCATTGACTTGGGAGAACCCAGCATGGGTTGCTGTTCCCCCACCTGCAGTTGGTGGTGGAACTGCTTGCTGATGGTGTGTCGGCAGGCATCAGTCTTGTGGGCAGCCATGTAGGGATCTCCAAGAACATTGCGGACACCAGATCTGACACACTTCCAGCAGTTCCAGGTTGGCGTGCAGGTGGAAGGGCACCTGGGGCAGCACTGTACCTTCTGCGCCTGCTTGCACTCCTGCAGGCTACATAGCAGCAGACCGTTGCCCAGAAGCTCCTGTGCAACTACTTGACTGGATGTGCAGAAGAGCATCGTGTGCGTCCTTGGTTGGGCCTTGGCAGAAGGCACAGATGCCAAACTGCACCATGGTGCAGTTGTACAGGATCTGTGCTCTGTGCTGGTGTGTCTGCATGCTGAATGTGTCTTGTAGGTGGCTCATGAGCTTGAGGTCCTGGGCCTGGTACCAGTGGGAGTGGAGAGCATGATGTGGCAGAGAATGGCACGTGTGGATCTGGTCTGCATGGTCCTTGGCATACAAGTACACTTGTAGCAGTCTTTCTATCAGCACAGCTGAGTCCTCATTTTCTGTTTGGTCTTGTTCAGACTTTGAGGAGCGTTCAGGAGGGGTAAGCTGCCACTGGTGGGCCCTGTAGTTGAACTTGTAATAGGTGTGGTTGCAGGATGTGCCTCAGGTAGATCTGGCAGATCTCCTCCAGGTAGTGCTGTACACGCTTGATGATGGCACATACCTGTGCCTCATCCTTCGGGTACTCCATGTAGTCTTGGGAGTGAGGATCAGTATTCTGAAGTATTTTGGTAGATTGTTCATCCATTTACTCCTCTAGAGTTGGGGTACACCCACCTACGTGCAGTGACTGGTCAGAACTTTGCAAGTTCCCACTCTCTTCCAGAATATTATCTCCAAGAAAGATGTTGGGATTTTTGACCAAGATGTCCATCAATCAGTTCATTGATGCAGTCCAGGAACATCTGCCACATCCCTGGTTGATGCATGCAGCCAGGTTAGGGCTGCAGTCCTAGAGAGAGGCAATGATCTTGACAATAACGCCCTCCCCCAGGTTGTGTTTGGCAGCAGTCCGAACCACCAGCAGTAGTAGTTCAGTGTGGATGGCACGGTGTGTTCCCTTCCTGTCTGTAGGATCTCTTTCATTTTCTTGGTGATCTCAGTTCCCTTGGCAAACATTTCTGGCTTCTCCTTAACAAGTGACATGCCATCACAGACCCTCTCCTCTCCTGCTGTCCTTGTCCTCTCCCTCACCAGGTGCCTTGATCTCCCAGCTGCTGCTTGGTTTTGCCCTCCCATTTCTTCTCAGCTGCTTTCTCAGCCTCCTCTTTGCGGGCTCCTCTGGGTGGGCTCCTCTGGGTGGGCTCCTCCGTGGTGGGCTCCTCCGTGGCAGGCTCCTCCATGTGGGCTCCTCCGTGGTGGGCTCCTCCGTGGTGGGCTCCTCCGTGTGGGCTCCTCCGTGGTGGGCTCCTCCGTTGTGGGCTCCTCCGTTGTGGGCTCCTCTGGGTGGGCTCCTCTGTGGCGGGCACCTCCATGGTGGGCTCCTCGGTGTGGGCTCCTCCGTGGTGGGCTCCTCTGGGTGGGCTCCTCTGTGGCGGGCACCTTTTAAGGAACTTTGAGGCCACAACATTTTGTTTTTCTCCTTCATCTTCTGAGTCTGAATCACTTGTGTCCCATTCATCATCATCTTCAGAATCTTCAGCCCTCATCGTCATCTTCCATCTTGAGGACCTTATGACTTTCCTCAGAAAGAACATCTGATTTCTTCATGAAAGCTGCAGCACTGACTCCATCTCCATCTCAAGAGCCTCTGAGTCCTCCTCCTCCTCTGCATCTTCACTGCAGACTGTCCAGGGTTCTGCTTGTAGTCTGTGGTACAGGACTCAACAGTCACGGTTGTACTTTCCGGTCTTGTCTCAAGGCACTCAACCTTGTCATTGTTTTGTTCATCTTCCTCCCTTCCGTGCCTCATTCAGGTAGTCCTCCAGGTCGGCCAGGATGTGGATGTAGAATCAGGGGACACTTTCCTTATCCACAGTATGCTAGCCTTTTCCGTATGCTTTTCCCAGAAGCGCAGTCTTCTAGACATTGGTGACATCTCGAATCTCCATGGCATTGCAAATGGTCCGAGTCAGGTCGGTAAGCTCCTCAAACCTCATCCTTGGTACTTCGGACAACTCTGTCTGTATCCTCCTCATCCTCACTCAGTAACAGACTGTTTGTTTGCTGTAGTTCTCAGAGACAGGTTTGATGACCAGCTCTTCCCCAGACAGGGACGACTTGGACTCGCTGTCCTAACTGGTGGTGAAGAACCCCAACGTGGTGATGGTGCTCAAGGGCCAGGGCTTGAGGCCAGAACTGGCTGAGCTGCAAGTTACACACTCCTGTCTTGGTTATTTTTATTGGGATTCTTTGAGTCACCACCATCATGTTTTCCTTCCAGTCTCATCCTGCGAGCATAGCTGTCAGTCATCCTGGGAGCACAGCTGATCAGTCATCCTGGGAGCACCGCTGATCAGTCATCCTGGGAGCACAGCTGATCAGTCATCCTGGGAGCATAGCTGATCAGTCATCCTGGGAGCATAGCTGTCAGTCATCCTGGGAGCATAGCTGCCAGTCATCCTGGGAGCATAGCTGTCAGTCATCCTGCGAGCATAGCTGTCAGTCATCCTGCGAGCATAGCTGTCAGTCATCCTGGGAGCACAGTTGTCAGTCATCCTGGGAGCACAGCTGTCACGGTTGCTTTGATGTCTTTGTGTTCTGACCCCTCATCTGGGTCGACTCCATCAGCTCTGTCACTGCTCTTTCCTGATTAGAGGCACATGCTCCTGTCTTCTGTTAGGCATGTCTCCTAATTTTTTGTTGAAAATTTGGCATTTTAGGTTACGTATATAACACCCCCTAAAGTCTGTCGTGCTGTGTTCTAGTTTGTTTCTCCATTGCTGTGACAGAATAATCTGACCAACTTGGGGAGGAAAGGGTTTATTTGGTCACAGTTCATCACTGAGGGAGTCTAAGGGAAGAACTCAGGACAGGAACCTGGAGCACAGGCCATGGACGAATACTGCTTACTGACTTGATCCTCTGACCCATGCTCAACCTGCTTTCCTTTTTAAATTATTTTTATTTTACGTGTATGAGTGTATTGTCTGCATGTATGTGAGTGTACCCGTGTTTGTACAGTGCTGGAGAAGGCAGAAGAGGGCATCGGATTCCCCTGGAACTGGAGTCAAGAATGGTTCGTAGCTGCCATGTGGGTGCTGAGAATCGAACCCGGGTCCTCTGCAAGAGCAGTCAAGAACTGTAACTCCAGCTCTAGGGTGATCTGGTGCCCTCTGCTTGTACCTGAACTCACATAGGTGTATTTACTGCTGAGCCATTTCTGCAGCCCCTCAACCTGCTTTCTTATGCAACACAGGCCCACCTGCCCAGGGTGGTATACCACTCAACAATCAAGAAGATGCCCCACAGACATGGCCACAGGCCAGTCCAATGGAGACAATTCCCCAGTTGAGGCTCCCTCCACCCAAGTGTGCCAAGTTGACAACCGAAGCTGTCCAGCACACGCTCCATTTCTTTGCTTTTAAATGAACTTCAAATTAAAATGTTCTGATTGCAACTATATAAGTTTTGACATTTCAAAATCTACTGTACTTCTAATTCTGAGGACTGTGTAGGTTTAAATATCTATTTAAAGCACCACACTAGTTTCACTGATGTATAAGATGTACAATTAAAGCCTGGCGTGGTGGATGTGATGATACATGTAATCCCAGCTCAGGAGACTGAGGCAGGGTGATTAGAAGTGCAAGCCCAGCCTGAGCTACAGAGCAAACTTTGTCTCAAAAACAAAGCAAGCAACCAGCAAAACCCCCTTGATTTTCTTTTTAAAATTTTAGCTTGTTCTGTCGGTTGAAACCTCGAGAGAAGATTACGCCTAAGTGGCATGAGAAGCCCTACGAGTGGAACCAGGTGTGTGGGGACCAGGGGAGCAGCGGCCTGCTGGGGGGCAGGTGGGAGAGCAAAGGGAGAATAACTGGGTGGGCACAGGCTTAGGCTCAGGGCCACAAGGGTGACAGGAGTAGGAGCTACAGACAGAGTGGGTGGTAGTGGAGCAGATGGCGGCTGTGAGTGGCATCCTCTGTGTAGAGCCTGCTCCAGAGGCAGACCCCAGGCAGGACTCCTGGTCTGGAAAGGAGAAGGTGTGAGTTGGGGGGACACGAGCTTTTAGTGGAGGTGAGGACTGCCTGGCCATTCTCTTAGGTAGGACTGGACTTGTGAGATGACATGCTGACAGGGTTGGGTCTGGTGAGGGCTTACAGATGGTGGCTTCGTACTGTCCTTGCATGGCATAGAGCACCACGAGCTCTCTGGTGCCTCACCAGGGCACTAACCTAGTATGCCCCCTCCCCTGGCCTAGTCACTCTAGAGACCCCTCCTCCTGATCCTCTTACACTGCAGCCCAGCACTTCACCTCAGTTGTGCAGCAGGATGTGGTTCATCTTCATCCTTTCAACATGTCTTCTCTGAGAGGCTTAGAAATTAGGCGGTTGTTCGGGGTAAGGAACAGAGGAAGGCATTTTAAGCTTTAGCTCTAGGACCGGTGATGTCTTCGTGAGTCAGCCAGCTGGGCAGTCCTTCCTTGTCCTTTGGTCATACTGTGTTACTCAGGATGTTGCATTTGCACCCGAGTCCAAGGTTCTCCCACTGCGCTACACCCACCTCTCCATGTGCCCCCAGTGGCTTCTCTTTGTGGCTCCCCCGGGGCTATCACTGGAGCAGCTGTCACTGCAGAGCTCTGTCTGCGAGACGTGAGCAGGACCTGTGAAGCTGGCACAAGTGGGAAGTAGTTTGAACTCAGTTTTATTTTAAAGTTGGTGTGCTTTAGAAAACCTTGTGTTGAGGGGCTGGAGAGATGGCTCAGCAGTTAAGAACACTGGCTGTTCTTGCAGAAGACCCAGGTTCGAATCCCAGCACCCACATGGCAGCTGACAACTGTCCGTAACTCCAGTTCCAGGGGATCCAACAGCCTCTTCTGACCTCCTCGGGCATTGCATGACAGGGACAGTTTTATTTTAAAGTTGGTGTGCTTTAGAAAACCTTGTGTTGAGGGGCTGGAGAGATGGCTCAGCAGTTAAGAACACTGGCTGTTCTTGCAGAAGACCCAGGTTCGAATCCCAGCACCCACATGGCAGCTGACAACTGTCCGTAACT
>NW_008360325.1:306647-308005 GCF_000622305.1 Nannospalax galili | reverse complement strand
CCCCCCCGTTGTGGGCCCCTCCCTTGTGGGCTCCTCTGGGTGGGCTCCTCTGTGGCGGGCACCTCCATGGTGGGCTCCTCGGTGTGGGCTCCTCCGTGGTGGGCTCCTCTGGGTGGGCTCCTCTGTGGCGGGCACCTCCATGGTGGGCTCCTCGGTGTGGGCTCCTCCGTGGTGGGCTCCTCTGGGTGGGCTCCTCTGTGGCGGGCACCTCCATGGTGGGCTCCTCGGTGTGGGCTCCTCCGTGGTGGGCTCCTCTGGGTGGGCTCCTCTGTGGCGGGCACCTCCATGGTGGGCTCCTCGGTGTGGGCTCCTCCGTGGTGGGCTCCTCTGGGTGGGCTCCTCTGTGGCGGGCACCTTTTAAGGAACTTTGAGGCCACAACATTTTGTTTTTCTCCTTCATCTTCTGAGTCTGAATCACTTGTGTCCCATTCATCATCATCTTCAGAATCTTCAGCCCTCATCGTCATCTTCCATCTTGAGGACCTTACGACTTTCCTCAGAAAGAACATCTGATTCCTCAGAAAGAACATCTGACTCCATCTCCATCTCAAGAGCCTCTGAGTCCTCCTCCTCCTCTGCATCTTCACTGCAGACTGTCCAGGGTTCTGCTTGTAGTCTGTGGTACAGGACTCAACAGTCACGGTTGTACTTTCCGGTCTTGTCTCAAGGCACTCAACCTTGTCATTGTTTTGTTCATCTTCCTCCCTTCCGTGCCTCATTCAGGTAGTCCTCCAGGTCGGCCAGGATGTGGATGTAGAATCAGGGGACACTTTCCTTATCCACAGTATGCTAGCCTTTTCCGTATGCTTTTCCCAGAAGCGCAGTCTTCTAGACATTGGTGACATCTCGAATCTCCATGGCATTGCAAATGGTCCGAGTCAGGTCGGTAAGCTCCTCAAACCTCATCCTTGGTACTTCGGACAACTCTGTCTGTATCCTCCTCATCCTCACTCAGTAACAGACTGTTTGTTTGCTGTAGTTCTCAGAGACAGGTTTGATGACCAGCTCTTCCCCAGACAGGGACGACTTGGACTCGCTGTCCTAACTGGTGGTGAAGAACCCCAACGTGGTGATGGTGCTCAAGGGCCAGGGCTTGAGGCCAGAACTGGCTGAGCTGCAAGTTACACACTCCTGTCTTGGTTATTTTTATTGGGATTCTTTGAGTCACCACCATCATGTTTTCCTTCCAGTCTCATCCTGCGAGCATAGCTGTCAGTCATCCTGGGAGCATAGCTGTCAGTCATCCTGGGAGCATAGCCGTCAGTCATCCTGGGAGCATAGCTGTCAGTCATCCTGGGAGCACAGCTGATCAGTCATCCTGGGAGCACAGCTGATCAGTCATCCTGGGAGCACAGCTG
>NW_008360325.1:300872-303649 GCF_000622305.1 Nannospalax galili | reverse complement strand
AACTGTCCGTAACTCCAGTTCCAGGGGATCCAACAGCCTCTTCTGACCTCCTCGGGCATTGCATGACAGGGATGCACTTACCTATATGGAGGCAATACACTCATACACATAAAATAAAAATAATTTTTAAAAGCTTTTTGTTTTAAATAAGTACACAGAAGTCACTGTTCTAATACACAGAGTATGGGAGGTTTCTCAGTAAAGGTTACTCTAGTGTTAAACATTAGTAAAAATGGATGATTGGGGCTGGCAAAATGGCTTAGTGGGTTAGGGAACTTGGCTGCCAACCTGACAGCCTCAGTTTGATTCCCTGGACTCACATGGTGGAAGGAGAAAACACACTCTTACAAGTTGTCCTCTGACCTCCACACATGCTATGGTATGTGCACAAGCACACATGCACAAATAAAGGAAATTTTAAAAGGAAACACAAGGTCTGTTTGATAATAGATAATCAGAGGAGAGAAACCTCTGTAAATAGTTTTGTCAAATAGAATGCTCTGCTATCATACATGCCCATGCCTGAGTGTGCATAATTTATTATTGGTGTCTAGACAGGTTCCATCCACAGCCTGACTGGTGCTGTTGTCTGTCCCCACTAGGTGGATCCAAAGCTGGTCATGGAACAAGCTGAGCGGGAAGGCAGCGGAGGGAAGAACACATCTCTGTACCAGCTTCATAAGCCCATCGTGCTCAGTCCCTGATTGGCTTGCACCATCCACCCTGTGGGGACTGTGGAGGCCTGTTAGAGGCACCCTGCAGCCCTTCCTGTCCCTGCTGCCTTTGATAGGGTGGGCAAAATGGGAAAGTCTGTCTTTCTAGAAACAGGAGTCACCGTATTAAATACTTTGGAAAATGTTATTCTAAAAGATTTTGTTTTGGAAAAGGCAGTATTTTGCTTTAAATGTTTGAAGGTAAATCTAAGTAGCCAGTCTCAAGAGACAAGGGTCTGGAATGTGCTTGTGTACCCTGTCCTGTCATCAGGTTAGCCTGGGGTGCAGGAGAGAGCAGGACTTCTGGGCTACACAGGGTACTGGAGGGGGGGAGATGGAGGGAGAGAGAGATGGAGAGAGATAAAAACCATGTGACACTTTTCTGACCCCAACCCCAGGAAAATTACCCAGTTTTGGTAAAACTTTAGTTTTTGTATATTTAGGAATTCTAGTAAAGTTAGAGTTCTTGGTCTATGTTTGGAAATCAAAAAGATGACCCGGCAGCTGGCATACCTATTAAAGCAATAAAAGCATTAGACAGTGTTTCTGTTTCTGGTGGGTTTTGGTCAGAGGATGATAGTATGTATTTCATTGTAATAGGACCTGAGTTTATAGAACTTGTGAAGAGAGATAGGCCACTCGAAACTCAGTCTTGGAGGGAGCAAGGTAGAGCATTAAAGTGTCTGCCACCATCTTCTCTAGAAGATGGAAGGAAAGCAAGTGGAGGTAGAGCCTGGGGTGGTGAGTGGAGTCAAGTACTAGGGAGGCCGAGGCAGGGTGGAGAAAGAGCTCAAGGCCAGCCTGTCACAAGGCCTTGTCTCAGAATAAAAAACAAAACTATGCAGAGTTGCTCATGAAGATTAGTGACTGGAGCTTACAAGGGCTCCTCCTAGACCCTGCAGACCATTGCTGAGAGGACTGGAAGACTTGTAGATGGTGCACACCTAGTGATCCATTTATAACACACCTTCCTGAACTTCCATGAGACCTACACAGAAAGTGGGCCACTTAGGCTTTGACACAGTATGCATCGTGTCACGGCCTAATCACAGACACAGAAGCCACAGAGGAACCACACTGAGAAGTTTATTTAGAATTAAATTCAGCACTATAACAAAGCAGTATTCACATCTCCAAAGGAAGACTCTCCCTAAGGCGGCCCCACAATCCTGGAAGAGCTATCTGTCCTAACATGCATAGATCTCAGTGTAAAGACAAAGATGTAAAAAGGCTATATGACTCCTTTGAAAATTCATAATTCTCTAATAACTGATTGCAAAGATACAAAAATGAATGAAATTCTGGACGAGGAATTCAGAAGAAATATTTTTTACAAAATGATCAGTCGGGGGCTGGAGATATGGCTCAGCAGTTAAGAACACTTGTTCTTCCAGAGGACCCAGGTTCAGTTCCCAGCACCCACAAGGCAGCTAACATCTTTAACTCTAGTTTCTGGGGATCTGATGCCCTCTTCTGATATCCGGGGGTAGTGAATGTCATGGCTGCACTTAACATACATGCAGGCAAAACTCTCATACACATAAAAATAATATTTAGCAAAATAAAATGATTAGTGATTTCAAAGAGTATAAAAATAAATTGGGAGCTGGGTGTGGTGGCACACGCCTGTAGTCCCAGCACTTGGGAAGCAGAGACAGGTGGATCTCTGTGAATTCAAGGCCAGCCTGGTCTACATAGTTCCAGGACAGCTCGGGCTACAGGGAGACCCTGTCTCAAAAAGACCAAAATAAATGAAATAAGTAAATAAAATAATCTGGGCGTGGTAACACATGACTTTAATCCCAGCACTTGGGAGACAGAGGCAGGCAGAGCCCTGTGAGTTCATGCCCAACCTGGTCTACATAGCAGGCCAGCTGGGGCTACAGGGAGAATGAAGGAATAAAAATAGCCAAGTGAATTAGGAAGACAACATAGGATATGAAAGAGAATTCATAAAGAGTCAAATTTTGGAAATGAAAACAAGCCAAAAGACTCAGTGGAAAAGCCTAATCAATAGATTAAATCAAACAAAAATGAATCTTGGGCTTGAAGTCAGTTGATGAA
>NW_008360325.1:296398-296723 GCF_000622305.1 Nannospalax galili | reverse complement strand
CAAGCCCATGGGACCGCTGAGGAACAGATCCTCAAACGACCTCAAGAGTAAAAACAAATCAGTTTATCTGGTCCAATGGTATGTCCTAAACACCCAAAAGGGAAGTATAACCAAAGATTAAAAGGGCCAATATAATTTCATAAGAGCATACATGTATATAAGTAAAAGTTACTTGACAAACAGCAAAGCCACACAGGCGATACCTTCAGTCGAGTTCTTGGCCAGGATAGATAAAGGCTCTACCAGACAGACACCCAACATACTACTGGAAACATGAACAGCAGACCCCAATTCTATCCAAAGGAATACTGACAATGGATTGCCG
>NW_008360325.1:294460-295788 GCF_000622305.1 Nannospalax galili | reverse complement strand
AAACGTTGGAACCTCATTTAATTTTATGTCTTATAGAGTTTATAATGAGTAAAAGATTATATAAGCGTAATAATTCATCTGTAAACCTAGAAATGTACAGCCAGTTTTGAAAGAGATGCACCCTAGCTCAGAAAAATGTTATTGAATAGGTTAATGCTGTTGTAATGAAAAGCTTCTTTTAATTAAAAAAATAAATTAATTAAAAAAAAACCTACTAGATAACCTGAAAATATGTAAAGGATAAATAATATTTTGAAAATTCTACAGTAGTAGACGTGGCAACACATATCTGTAATCCTAGTGCTCTGGAAGTTGAGGCAAGAAGATTGTGAGTCCAAGGAAAAAAGCAAAACCGTCCAAAACAAAAGGAGGAAAAAATCTATAGCAAAGAGACTTCCGATTAAGATGCTTCGTGACAGAAATGAAGTTGACTGATTGCTTTACTGCAAACACACTTGTATAGATTGGGAAGAAGTGTTGATGCAGTACAATTGATAAGTTCCATTCCTTGCTTATAAGTATTTTCTTTCCCTGAATTTGCAGATATTACATTATACTGTATATGGTGGGGCCAGTTGTGTAGCTTTACTTCAATAAAGCACTGTTTTGGAAAAAAAAATACAAAGCCTGTTAACTACAAGAGAGAAACACCAAGTCACATAGAAAGGCAAACCAGCAGAGTAAGGGCAGGGTTCTCAGCAGAAACTGTAGAGGCCAGGAAATGGTGGCGTGATGTACTTTAGCACTGAAAGAAAATGACTGCTGACATGGCCTCAAAATCACAGGGAAGAGACCGTCAGTATAAACAGTACTAAAGGTGCTTGAATAAGGAGTCCTACTCCTAGGAGAGAGAGCTGAATATTATCAGGAGAGCACAAGAAAGAAATCTTGTCTACAAGAGCAGCAGGTGGACTGGAGAGATGGCTCAGTGGTTAAGAGCACTGGCTGCTCTTGCAGAGGACCTGAGTTCAATTCCCAGCACCCACATGGTGGCCAACAACTGTAGCTCCAGTTCCAGGAATCTGACTCCTGCTTCTGGCCTCCACAGTCACTGCACACACGTGGTACCTTTACATGCATGCAAGCAAACACTCCTACACATAAAATCTTAAAAAGCAGACAAGCACATGTGGATTAGGATGGACATTAATTTAGTAAGTCATCAAACCTCAATGATAAATACAGGGGAAAGCAAGATTATTAAAAGCAGCCATAGGACAGAAAAATGTCAGGAGCTATGATGATAACCCTGAGTGGAGATGGTCTTCATTCTCCTGTTGAAAGATAGATGCTGGCAGATTGGAGTTTTTAAAAATATATATTTTTAT
>NW_008360325.1:269789-294339 GCF_000622305.1 Nannospalax galili | reverse complement strand
CACTATGTACAATGAATATATTCCAAGTACAAATAAACTAAGTGAATCATGAAAAAAATATATATATATATTTTTTTTTATTTTACGTGTATGAGTGTATTGCCTGCATGTATGTGGGTGCACACGTGTCGTGCAGTGCCTTGGAGGTCAGAAGAGGGTTTCAGATTCCCCTGGAACTGGAGTTAAGGACGGTTTGTAGCTGTTATGTCGGTGCTGGGAATCGAACCTGGGTCTTCTCCAAGAGCAGCCAGTGCTCTTATCCGCTGAGCCATCTCTCCAGCCCCCAGACTGGAGTTTTAAAAAGAACTAATAATGTGCTGCTTGCAAAAACTCGCTGCTAGACCTATGAGATGGCCCAGCAGGTGAAGTGCTTGCCACGTAAGCTCGACAACCTGAGTTTGGTCCCCAGAACTCACGGTAGAGAGAGAACTGACTCCTGCTGGCCTCCACACGTGCACCGTGATGCACATGCACCTGCACTCACACATCATACAGTAACAACAAACATACGGAGATTGAACAATATGCTTTTGAATGAATAGTGAGTCATTGAAGAAATTGGGGAAGGTTGAAAAATTCCTAGAATCTGGAAACATACCAGAATGTTTGGGTTGCAAAAACAGTACTAAGGTGGGGTTTGTAGTTATGCCTACATTTAAAACAGCCTTGGAGCTGGAGAAGTTGCTCAGCAGTTGAGTGCTGGCTGCTCTTGGAGAGGAGGTGGGATCAGTTCCCAGTACCCACATGTGACTCACAGTCATCTGTATCTGGTTCCTGGGGGTCTGCTGCTCTTCTGGTCTCTGTGGCCGCTGCAGAGGTGTGCACAGAAGCACACACGAACACACAGAAAAGCAAATTAAAATCTCAACTGCTCATGTATCTCAGGGTCTATTTAAGAAAAAGTCAAGCCAGGTGTGTGCACGCCTTTAGTCTCAGCACTTGGGAGGCAGAGGCAGGCAGATCTCTGTGAGCTTGAGGCCAGTCTGATTTCCATAGTGAGTTCCAGGCCAGCTGGGGCTACAGAGAGACCCTGTCTCAGAAAAAAGGAAAAAAAAAAGGGTCACAGCAGATACCACTGAAACACAGATATCATTGTTTAACATTTGGAAAATTTTCATTCCAACAAACTAGAAAAACCTGGAACCTTGGCTCAAAGCTGAACCAAGAGGATATTAATAAAATCCTAAACAAATTAATAAGCAGGAGTGTAAAACAGTAAAGATGTCTCCCAACAGAAGTCCAGGCCAGTTAACTCACTGGTGAATTTTACCAGGCTTTTGAAGAAAAACTAATAACCAATACTCAGGTTTTCCATAAGATACAAAGAGAATACAAACAGCAAAGGGGGTTCTCAGATTACTCCTGTTTGTAGATGATTAAGTTTAGCAAAGTAGCAGGATACAAACACAAAATCAGTAGCTTTTCTCTACACCGGTTATCGACCTGCTGAGAAATCAGGAAAACAGTCCTAATTCAGAATAGCTACAAGACAAAAGAAAAAAAAATAAAACAAAAAACCCTAGGCCTATAATCCTGGCATTCAGGATGCTGAGGCAAGAGGATCCTGAGTTCAAGGCCAGCTTGGCCTACATAGTGAGACAGAGAACCAAGAACACTGGGTTGGAGAGATGTCTCAGTGGTTAGAGCACTGACTGTTCTTGCAGAAGACCCAGGTTCGATTCCGAGCACCCTTTTCTGGCCTCTGCAGGCATAGTGCATGTGGCATACCTATATACATGCAGGTGAAACACTCATACAAGAAAAATACATAAAAAATAAAAATTTTGAACACCGACCCAAAATCCATATAACGTAACCAGACAAGCGAAACATGAAAAATCTGTAAGATGAAATCACATAATGTTGACCTAAATCGAAGACCGCCCATGTTCATGGGTTGGGAAAATGAAAATTGTTAAAATGGTCATATTTACCAAAGGTGTTCAGATTCAATGCAATCATCATCAAAATATTAAAGTTATTTAAATAATTTGTTGGGCTGGGTGTGGTAGGGCACACCCACCTATAATCCTGGCAGAGGCAGGCAGATCTCTGTGGGTTCAAGGCCAGCCTGGTCTACATAGCTTCAGGCCAGATGGGGCTATAGGGAGACCCTGTCTCAAAAGGACCAAAAAAAAATTTTTTTACTGATTTATGTGTACAAGTGTTTTGCCTGCTTGTATATAAGTCACCACATGCATGCAGTGCCCACAGGTATTGGATCCCCTGGAACTGGAGCTACAGGTGGTTGTCAGTCACCATGTGGGTGTTGGGAACTGAACCTCAGTCCTCCTAATAGTTGAGCCACCTCCCCAGCCCTGACCATTAAAATTCTTTACAGAAGTAGGACAAACAGTCCTAAAGTTTGTAGGGAGGTACAGAGGACCCCAAGCAGCCTTGAACAATGCTGAAGGCGTCATACTTGATTTCAAAGTATACTACAGAGGTGTGGTTAACAACTCAGCATGTTCTTGACATGAAAACATACACACAGACCAGTGGAAGAAACAGAAGACTCAGAAACCCACTTATCCAAAGTCATTTGTTTTAACAAACATGCAAAAAACACACTGGAGAAAATATAATCTTTTAAACAAATGGGGCTGGAAAAACTTAGATTGAAAATAGACACTCAGGTCTCACCCGGTACAAAGATCAACTCAAAGTGGATTAAAGATTATAAAAGGAAGACCTGGAACTTTGAAAGCACCAGAGGAAACATTCCAAGATACACAAAGATTTTTCTGAACAGGATTCTAGTATTTCAGGAAATAAAAGCAAGAATTGACAAATGGGGTCACATCAAATTAAAAGCTCTGCACAGCAAAGGAAATAACAGGGTTAACGGCCGATCCTGCTCTTTATCTGACAGAATCTATATTCAGAATACAAAGAAAAAAAGTAACCTAATAAATGGTCTAAAAACCTGAACAGACACTTCTCAAAAGGACGCAGACAACCTCTTTAACAAATGCTCTTCATCTTTTGCCTTTAGGGAAATGGAGATCAAGACTGCATTGAGGCCGGGTGTGGTGGTGCACGCCTTTGATCCAGCACTTGGGAGGCAGAGGCAGGTGGATCTCTATGAGTTCAAGGCCAGCCTGGTCTACATAGAGAGTTCCAGGCCAGTTGGGGCTACAGGGAGACCCTGTCTCAAAAAGACAAACCCCTGCATTGAAGCAGGATATGGTATGTAATCCAGCCTCAGAAAGTGAGAGGGAAGTGTCTCCAGATGAGCCTGCAGGAGGTACACAGTGAGACCCTTGCAAACACAGTGGTCACTCCTGTACTCCCAGCACCCAGGAGGGAGGCTGAGACAGGAGGATTGCAGCAAATTCAGACAGGGCCAACCTGGGCTAAAGAGTGCACTCCTGTCTCCAACAAAAAAATAAAGCCAAACAAAAAACTATTAGGTTCCATCTCCAGTCAGATTGGCTTAATTAATTATTAATTATTTAATTAATTTATGAAACAGAGTCTCCCTGGAGCCCCGGCTGGTCTGGAATTCATTATGTAGACCAGGCTGGCCTTGAACTCAGAGATCCACCTGCCTCTGCCTCCCAAGTGCTGGGACTAAAGGCATATTGGCTATTCTTTAAAAAAAGAAAAAATGCCGGGGCTGGAGGGATGGCTCAGCGGTTAGAACACTGGCTGTTCTTGCAGAAGACCCGGGTTTGAATCCCAGCACCCACATGGCAGCTAACAACTGCCCCTAACTCCAGGCCCAGGGGATCCAACAGCCTCTTCTGACCTTGCAGGCATTGCACTACACAGGTGCGCTTAACCTGCATGCAGGCAATACACGCATGCACATAAAATAAAAATAATAAAATTTTTAAAAATGCCAGTGAGGATCCAGAGGAAAAGGAACCCTTGTACATGTTAGTGGGAATGTAGTTAGGCCATCCTGGAAACGGCATGAATGTTAACTGTTGAGCTGCTGTGTGATTGGGCTACACCTCCTGGGTGTACCTCTGCAGGGACCTCAAGTCCTGTGCCACCGAGACAGCATCAGTCATGTTTGTTGGGATGCTTCATAGCTGCCAAGATGGGGACTCAGGCCTAGGTGCCTGCCCGGAGGTGGACAGATTAAGAAAGCATAGTAGGTGCACGCACTGGAGTTTTAGTCACGAGAATTAAACCATGTCCTCCACGGGAAAGTGAATGGAGCTGGGGATCACCATGTTAAGCAAATCGAAACACAGAAAGACAAAACACATGTTTTCGTATGTGGAAACCTGGGGAGGGGAGGGGGGGTCCCAAAATAGAGATGAATGTTGGGCGGACATGGAGAGATAGTATATTAGGGAGGCTGGGTTTGGTAAAAGGATGACATACATGCATATGGGAATGTCACAATGGACTGCTTTAATCTGTCCGATTGGTATGAGTTCATTAGAACAAAATGTTATTTTCCCTCAAAAGTAAAAAAAAAGAAAAAGCTTTGGATTTTATCATAAAACCAGCCATTGAGCATCAGGTCACAAAGGATTCCTGCTCCACTGTTGGCTCTCACACCAAAGTGAACAGAAAGCGCATGGATAGGAGCCTGCATGGGTAGACTAAGTAGGAGCTCGTGAGGGACGGTGAGAGTTTGTGTGTGTGGGCATCAGTGACATTGTGGCAGGACCTCACGGAGGTCAGAAATGTGCTTGGGGGAGCATCCACAAAACTGGGGGCTCAGTCAAGTGCTAGCACTTGTCCCGTTTGTCATCAGGGTCACAGCTCAGGAAGCAGCCCGATGCACTAAGAGGGCTGGGGCGCAGCGCATCGCTGTCCACGTAAGGCTTCACAGCTTAACAGCATCTGCTCTAGAGTGCGGTGCGGAGTCCTGAGCGTGTGCTTCCCAGCCCCTGCCAGCAGGTGGCAGTCCTGACCCGGCCATGCACGCTCCTTCCAGAGCGGCCAGCTTTGTTCACTGGGCAGGGCAAGGGCCGCAGGGCCCCTGTGGCTGGGTGGGGTGGGTCATGAGTGTCGTGCACAGGACACAGAAGAAGGCATACGTGCTTGCTTCCTCCGTAGGCCCAGGAAATGCCTTAAACTACCGTAGTATGTTTTTTGTGTGGTTTCCCTTTTGGTCACCGCCAAGCGGACGCAGCCCAGCCCTCCTCACGCCCTGCCCCCTGCCGCCCCAGCTGCACCAGCATCGCAGGCCGGACACTCGCCCTGCTTAAGGGCACTGAGTTTGTCTGGCAAAGATTTCCTGTAAAAACCGAGTAGTGAGCTTTGGTTGCACATGTATGTACTCATACATGACCTTGATGCAGAGGGCAGTTGCCCCTTTCGCACTTGCAGAACCCCTCTTCAGGTATTTCTAAAGAATCTGTGCCGTCTTGGTAGGACGTTTAGGGGATAAACAGGAATCCCGCGGAGGGCACGGTGGGAGCCCACTCTCCTCCCGAGACCGAGACCGGCACCGCTCTGACTGCGTGAGCACCCGCTGTGTGCCAGGCAGTGTGCCAGAGCGCGTCCTTCCCGGGAGCTCATCGTGCTGGGCGCAGCCCCACGGCCGGCGCATCAGGCAATGGCGGGGCTGCCAAGCCTGACCGGCGGAAGATGAGGAAGGGGGAACGGCACCCCGTGCCACAGGCTTTGGAGGGAGCAGCCAGGTTGGGGCCACACAAGGAATTTACAAGAGCGAGCTCCAGACAGCAGGAGCCTGGGCCTGCACTGAGGGAGGAGACGCTGGCAGAGCCCCCTGGGTCGTTAGCAGACGCCCTGGCGAGCAGAGGGATGGGGTCGAGTGGGTAGTCAGGGTGCTCAAGGGGTTTTGGTGGTGCTGGACTGTGGTAGACAGCTCCGGGGGGTCGACTTGCCTCAGTACCTCTTGAGAATGCAGCCGCTGTGTGTGGCAGAGGGCAGTCCCTTTGCCTAGCCGGAGGGAACGGGCGGGAGCAGGCCAGTGCTTAGTGGCACCAGTGCAGTGGGCTGAGTGGCATCCCCCAAGCCTTGCCGTGTCCTGCCAACCCCGTCCCCTCTGTAAGTGTGACCCTTTTGAGTAAAGGGTCTATGCAGGTATGATTAAGATGGAGATCCTGAGGTTGCACAAAAGAAAAAGATATCCCAGAGGAAAGTGAGGGAGGAAAACCTTAGGGCAACAACAGTAAATTGAGAATAAAATAAACGCTGATAACGGTTAAAAAAACATGTCCTGAGTGAGTGTGCCATTATGAGTTCAGTCAGTTTTTCCGGGTGAGTACCGGCACTGTGCATCTTTTTCTGTGATTATTTTCGTATTTTTTTCATGTGAAGTGTCAGTTCCAAATTTTCTCCTATTTTTAGAATAGGAATTGGCTTATATGAGTTCTGTGAGTTTCTTAGAAATTCAGGATGCATGTTTTTTCTGTGGGGTGTGTGTGTGTGTGTGTGTGTGTGTGTGTGTTCTCCCAATGCGGCTTGCCTTTGCACTTTTAATGTTATATAAATAAAAATAATAAAACAAAACAAAACAAAGAGTTCTTTTCCTACCTGTCCTTGAAGATGTATATGCAGTTAATGGTTGCGGGGGAGTGCCTTCTGTGGTGTAGTCACTACTAAGGTGCCCATGCTCCTGTAAACAACCCTAATCAAGCTTATTGGGTCCCTCCAAAATCCACGGAAGTAGAAGGGGAACTAGAGGGTTAGAGGAAGGGCATCAGCAGGAGGGTGGTGAGAGGGTAATGGTGTGATCGAAATACACGTGTGCACATGCATGAGATTGTTATAACGAAACCATTAACAAAGAATTATTGTGTTCATTTTTTTTTTTTTTTGGTCTTTTTGAGACAGGGTCTCCCTGTAGCCCCAGCTGTCCTGGAACTCACTATGTAGACCAGGCTGGCCTTGAACTCGCAGAGATCCGCCTGCCTCTGCCTCCCAAGTGCTGGGATCAAAGGTGTGCACCACCACACCCAGTTTGTGTCCTTTTAAAAAATATTTTATTTATTATTTTTACTTTATGTGTATGAGTGTATTGCCTGCATGTGTGTAAGTGTACCTGTGGTCAGAAGAGGGCTTCGGATTCCCCTGGAACTGGAGTTAAGGACTGTTCGTAGCCACCATGTGGGTGCTGGGAATCGAACCCAGGTCCTCTGCAAGAGCAGTTAGTGCTCTTAACCACTGAGCCATCTCTCCAGCCCCAGAATTACTATATTCTAATGAAACATTAAAGTTTTTCTTTTGTTGTTTCATGTAGGCATATTTATGACTTATTCTTCCTGTGTTCTATATAAGAAATTCTTGACTAAGTCAAGATCGCAAAGGCTGCCTTCCAATAATCTTCTGGCAGATTTATAGTTTGAGTCTTTCGTTTAAGTTTTGGTCCATTTCTTAGGTCTGTGATGCATTTCAGCCTTCATTATTTTTTTCCATGTTTTTTTTTTTGTAAGGGGACTGTTGGGTGGTAGTGTGAGGCTGAGATTTATTTATAGTTTTTCCATATGTGTGTTCAAAAAATATATTTTCCCTGATGATTGCTTGTGTGGGTTTGTTTTTTGATTCTCTTTTCTGTTCCATTGATCCGTTTGTTCATTTTTCCAGTCACACTGTGTTGTTTACTTTATACCAGGCCTTGAAGTACTTGTAATATTGTTTTTCTCCTTTCACTCCAGTCTGTGTGTGGCTTTCTGGTGAGCTTCTTACGGACGGCAACAGTGGACTCTTATTTTTAATCCATTCAGCCATTTTGTGTCTTTTACCAAATTTATTTATTTTAATTTTATGTACCTGAGTGTATTGCCTGCATGTTGTAGGTGCACCCATGTCATGCAATGCCTGCGAAGGTCAGAAGAGGGTGTCAGATCCCCTGGAACTGGAGTTACACGTTAGCTGCCATGTGGATGTTGGGACTCAAACTTGGGTCCTCTGCAAGAGCAGTCAGTGCTCTTAACCCCTGGAGTCATCTTCTCCAGCCCCCTCCCTCCCCATTTTGTGTCTTAGTTTGAGAGTAAAGACTATTTACATTGAGGGTTATTGTTGAAATGTGTGTATTGTCCCTTCTTTGTCTTAAGGCTTCCAGGTTTGATGAGTTAATAATATTTGATTTCCCCTAATTCTCATTTGTTCATATATTCTGCTATGATTTATTTATTTTTTATCTTTTGGTCTTTTTGAGACAGGGTCTCCCTGTAGCCCCAGCTGTCCTGGAACTCACTATGTAGACCAGGCTGGCCTCGAACTCACAAAGATCCGCCTGCTTCTGCCTCCCGAGTGCTGGGATTAAAGGCGTGCACCACCACACCCAGCTTTCTGCTATGATATTTATTCTTTGCTGGGCTCTTGTGATTATGCGTCTGTTCCTTCCTCTTCCATGTGTAGTATTCCTTCATACAACATCTGCAGTGCTGGGTGCAGAATTGGTCATGAATTGTTTCAGTGTGTGAACATGGAGGGGCATCATTTCTCCTTTAATAATTTTTTCTCATTTTGTTTTCTTATTTATTTTTTCTTCTTTGACATTACTAAAGGACAAGTCTGCTGGGTATAGAAGACTTGATTAGCAGTGATTCCCTTTCAGAGCATGAAATAGGGCATTCCACGTTTCCCTCACCATCAGGCTCTGCTGAGAAGTCTGCTGTCATTCTGACATGCTTGTCCTGTACATGGCCATGCTCTCTCCCTCACAGCTCTCAGCCTTCGTCTGCTCTGTGCTCTTGACATTTTAACCGTGATGTAACATGGAATTTCTTTTCTGGTAAGTCTGTTGGGCGTTCTCCTGCACTTGGATGCCCATTTCTTTACTTACGTGTGGGGAAAGCTCTGCTGAAGCTTCATTGAGTCCTTTCTGTGCCTTCCGTCTGTCTCCTGGTTGCCTCGTTGATATTTTTGTCCCCGAGGTCTTGGACGCTCTGGCATTATTGTTCACTGTCTTCTTACTGACTGCTCATGAGTTCCTCTAGCTCATCTTCTGTCCCTGGAATTCTTTCTTCAGTCTGCTGTATTGGCGATGCTTTCCACTGAAGTTTTTGTCTGATTTACTGAGCTTTTCATTTCTAAAATTTTCTCTTTTTCTCAGGATCTTAATTCCTTTGCTGAATTCCTCTTCCAAGTTGCCGACTTTTCTCATTCACATCTTGACCCGGTTTTACTTTCATCTGGTTATCTGAATCTTCTTTGCAGTTACTGACTTTTTAAAACTAGACTTTTGAACTCTTTGGCACTTAAACTGTTTTCACATATTGACTCAGTTATAAAGGAGGTGTGAACTTTTGGGAGAGTCACATTGCCATCTCTCCAGCCCCCAAAGAGATTTTTCAAAGGGTGCAGAGAGAGGGAAGAGAGAGACAAAGGAAAAGAACACAAGGAAGAATAGAAAAGAGCGAGAGAAAAGCTCTGATGATCAAATAAAAACGAGTAAGCAACACTAGGTAAAAGGAGAAGAAAATGGCCTTTAATGAAGGTCCTGGGATCCAAACGCAGGTTTCATGCTTATATGACAAGTCGTCTACTGATTGGCTAGCTCCCTAGCCCTACTCCTATTTTTTATTCTGGTAGTTGTATAGTTTAAGCTTTTATTTTGAGGCATTGATCCACTTTAATTGTACTAATATCTGTACAAGGGGTGAGATAGGGACCCCAACTTTAGTGTAAGAAAAACAGAAGACACAAACAGTTAAAATCAGAAATTAAACCTGGGGCCTCGCCACCAACTTAACGTGCGGAAAGGACTGTAAGAGAATGCCGTAGATGGTGCCCCGACAAATCAGAGCCTCGATGAAGCTGACAGAACGTCAGGGCGGCAGGGTCCTATGACAGAGGAGGCAGCCAGAAACAGAAACGGTGTGGGGAGGCTGGGGCCAAGACAGAACCCCCAGGATGTTCCCTTAGTGACCTGCTTCCTCTGACTACGCCCCAACTTCAACAGCTTTCGTTGCCTCCCAGTAGTGTGAAATTATGGCCCATCAATGCTGACTGATGAGGTCAGAGCCCCTGGGATCCATCAGCTGGTAATCAAGCTTTTAACACCTATATCTTTAGGAGACATTCCAGATTTAAACCATAACAGAGTTATACTGCTTTATTTCAGAAAATACTCATTCAGTGCAAACTCATCACTGATGGAATTCTGACTAATATAGCTTTTAAAAAAGATTTATCTATCTATTTATCCATTTATTTATTTATTTATTTATTTATTTATTTATTTATTTTTATTGGTGGTCTTTTTGAGGCAGGGTCTCCCTGTAGCCCCAGCTGGCCTGGCATTTGCTATGTAGACCAGGCTGGTCTTGATCTCACAGAGATCCACCTGCCTCTGCCTTTAGTACTGGGACTAAAGGTGTGTGCCACCATGCCTGGCATAAAATATTTATTTTTTAGTTATGTGTATATGTCTGTGTAAGGGTATGTGCACATGAGTGCAGGTGCCCTCGGAGGCCAAAAGAAGGTGACAGGTCCTCTGGACTTGCAGTTACAGGCAATTGTGAACTTTCTGACAGTAGGTGCTGGGAACTGAACTCAGGTCCTCTAAGAGAGCAAGAAACTCTCTTAACCACTAGGCCATCTCTCCAGCCCGTAATTAATACCTCTTAGATTCACAAACTCTATGTCAAAACAGCAGAGTAGAAACTTTGGAGTCAGGATGCCTTGATGCTGAGGTTTCCCAACTTCTCAGGGCTCCATCTTCACTCATCCTCTGTCCTGAACCTCAGTTCTCTTCCTAGGAGCACATTAGGACAGCACAGGCCTGCTTCAGCTGCTGCAGCGGTGGCTGGGCTGCACCTCCCTCCCAGCCTGCTCCCAGCCCTGCTGCTGCCTTTGTTGGGTAGGCCCTCTGTCCCTGGTGGTTGGACCCGTCCTCCTGGCCCCCTAGAGAACCTCCTCTTCCTCTGAGGGGTTCTGTTGAATGTTGTAGCCCCGGGCTGGTGCTGGGCTCCCTGAGACTGGGGTGCTGAAGGCCTCTGAGGGAAGAACCTGCATTTTATTAGCTTTGGAATCTGAGTACCTGACATAATTCCGAAGTGGTTTCCATAGAAAGCAAGTAGCTGAGGGAGGAGTTGGTGTGTGGGCGTCTGTCAGAGCAGAGGCTGTAGCTGCCCTATGTGGGCATGAACGGGATATGGTCCAGGTGAAGGGCAGGAAGTCCGTGCAGCTACCAGGGAGGCTGAGGCAGGTCTCTTTCCCAGGCCTGGACCCGGAAACCCACGCCAGCAACCCCATTTGGGGGCTGGTTGCTATGGAGATGTCAAGGTGCTGTGTTCAGCTGTGAGAACGACCTGTTAAAAGTAAAAATGGAATGACAGCAGTTCACAATGACAAGCGAGCACAGAAATAAATTACTTCAAATGTGAATACTTTTAGGAGAAAAAAAAAATCTTTCTGCAGAATGGGTCCTGGGTTGCTAAGGAGTAGCAGAGCCCTGGGCTTGAGAAACTTAGTCACGAGATGGACCCCTGGAGCACATGGCTGGTCAGTGCACAACCACGGAGGCAGATAGCACAACAGAGCTTTCAACCCAGCCTTGACCTGCTCTTAGTGGATGTGGTGGAGCTTTGGAGGAAGACTGGGGCTCAGTGGGAGAAGTAGGTGGGGGTGGGGCTGCGGGACAAAGAGAGTGAAAGCTGGGGTGGGAGAGGGGGACAGAGCGCATGTGGTTTCCACCTTTGTTCTGGGGATTTCTGATCATGAACGTTCCAAACCCAAGTGCTGCTTCTGCTTCTGTGTGACTAATGCAGGCCCACCATGGGGCTTGGGTCTGCATGGTTATCCCAGAAGGCTTCAGAAGTGCCAGGAGATGGTCCTAAAAGTAGTGAGAATGGCCAGGCCTGGTGGTGTCGTCCTGGCCACTTGGGACGCAGAGGCAGAAGGATCACAAGCTCAAGCAGTGAATTTTATGACTGTGAAAAATTTACAAACAATAGATCTGGCTTGACTAAAAAGAAACACATTTTGCAATGAGAAAAATTTGAAATCATATTTCATCATAATTTATTAAAATTAGACATAATAATACAAATTTAGCCTCTCTGTTTCTAGTGCTTGGAAGCTAAAAGCAAAAACCATGCTTCTGGATAACTCTTGGATCAAAGAGGAAATTAGGAGTAGAATTACAAACAACCAGAAGGCAGTGAAAGACTTTATACTAAAACCAGTGAAATGCTCAGACTAGCAAAAATCCCCACCAAGTGTTCCTTAAAAATCAGGGAAACAATTGCCAGAAGGAGAAATGTATTAAAGACGTGGAGTTGGGAAATAGCAATTAATCAGGATAAATAAATCTAGGAGTTAGAGCCATAAATGCAAAACTGAGAAACCCTTCACCAGTCTCATTAAAAATCAAAGAGAGAACCAGGCTAATGCATTACAATCCCAGCCCCAATAAAGCACCCAGTATCTGTTTGTTGCTGGAAGAGCACCATGCATCAGACACCAGAAGAGGTTCCCAGCATCGGACACTACAAGAGGGCCCAGCATCAGACTTGGGAAGTCCCCCTAGCATCAGGCACCGGAAGAGGGCCCTGCACCAGGCGTATCCACAGCCTTTAGGGAACAGAGTTAATCCAATGCTGACTAACTTAGCCAAGAAAGTGTAAGAAGCTAGTTCATAGCTTTTTTTTTTTTTTTTTTTTTTTTTTTTTTTTTTTTCTTTTTTTTTTTTCTCATTGCAGCTGGTTTGTTTGTTAGTTTGAGCCAGGGTCTCCCTGTAGCCCCAGCTGTCCTGGAACTCACTATGTAGACCAGGCTGGCCTTGAACTCACAGAGATCCGCCTGCCTCTGCCTCCCAAGTGCTGGGACTACAGGCATGCGCCACCACGCCCGGCCTAGTTCATAACTTTTAACATCAAACTGATAGATGAAGCGGATAGCTGAATCAGGTCAACCAGGAGAAAGCACCAGGACACAGATTAAAAACTCCAGCGGGATAGAGTTTACTAGCAAAGGAAAATGTGCACAGGACAGATTCCCTTCAGAGCAGGGAAAATGTCAGCCCACATGTCGTGAGCTGGGCTCTTTACAGGGGGCCTTGGGCGATGCAGAAGGAGGGAACACATTTTTAAAAATTAGGCAGGGGGAAGCGGGAGAGTGGAAGCCCAGGGCTTATCAGAACAGCTTTTGTTAAAAACTGCCCCTTCCATCCATCACCCAGGATCTGGGTCAAGAGGTGTCTGTTTACCCTTTAAGATCATCAAAGGGAAAGCCTGCTGTGTTGCAGTGACTCCTGGGGTCTCTGGTCAGAAGGTGGAGTCTGTTTATCAAAGGGAAAGCCTGCTGGCTTTGGCCTAAAGGTGCAGAAAAGTCTGCTTCTCTTGACTTGAGACCAGGGTGCTCATCCATTTGGTTCCTGCATTCTTGGGGGCTTGCAAACCCATGGGGCCCTGCTGCATTGGGGAGGGAGTTGCTGTGGGTCCAACCCCTAACATAAACCTGTTAGAGGTAATTGTAGTAGTGGAAATGGACATACAAAGCTTACAGAGATGGGAAAAGATAATTAATAGAAGCTAGTATTTAGAAAATTACTATGGCAATATAAGCCTGTTCTAGGGATGCAGGAATGATTAGACAAGCCTAGTATAAATACAGTAGCTAAATTGTCTGTTTTTATCAAAAGACACTAAAAGACATTTCATGATCCCATTGTATCCATTCCTAATTTACAAGAGAATCAAATAAAATATATTTTTAAAAAAGGAGGGGGGCTGGAGGGATGGTTCAGTAGTTAAGAGCACCGGCTGCTCTTGCAGAGGACCGGGTATGATTCCTAGCACCCACGTGGTGGCTAACAACCATCCATAACTCTAGTTCCAGGAGATCCAACGCCCTCTTCTGATCTCCACAGGCATTACACAACATGGGTGCACTTACATGCAGGCAATACACTTATACACATAAAATAAAAATAAATATTTTTTTAAAAGAGAAGCAAGTATAGTAGGGGCAGGAAAAAGCAGCAGGCAGCTCTGACTTGCATGGAAGGGGACAGTGAAAACTGACGAGCTGGGTGCTGAGCGCAGTTTTAATGAGAACAAACCATTCCACGGCTTTTACATTTTATTTTCTTACTATTTTTTGGTCTTTTTGAGACAGGGTCTCCCTGTAGCCCTAACTGGTCACTATGTAGACCAGGCTGGCCTTGAACTCACAGAGATCCACCTCTCTGCCTCCAGAGTGCTGGGGGGATTAAAGGCACAGGCCTCCACACCCAGCTTCTTCCATGATTTTTAAAATGCTTCAAAACAGCAAAATATCCCACTTTTGGTTATAAATATATGAGGTCGTGAAAAGTAATAAAACCAATTTACTTGGTACACATTAGAAATATTGACATTAATGCCTTTTATTTCTCTGTGGACAGTGCTGTGGCAGGTGCCTGCTCTGTGGGATGTGAACTTAATACAGTTGTTATGCACCACAGTGGCTGATCAGGAACCATGTTGTGGGGAGCCTGGTGTTCTTTGGGTAGCCTACGGTACTAAAGGGGGAAGGAATATATCCATGAATTTAATGCTTCTTTTATGTATGTCTGATTTTGTTTTCAGCCTTTGATGACTATTTATACTCTTTATACTTGAGGGCATAATAGTCACCTTACGGTGGTTTTATGAATGCTTACTATAATGGGGAAGATCCTCAAAATGATCTTGAGGATCAAATACCACAGCTGTCTAGTGGAACGCCTGAAATCACCTTGGTAACTAACATGCCTGTGATAAATTCTGTGGATAAGGAATGTCTTGACCCCTGCCCTTTATATCTGTTTCTGCATAGATACCTGCAGAAGGAATTTCCCCTTGGTGGCCTTAGGACACGTATGCATCTGTGCTGGTTGTCACATAGGCTGTAATTTAAACCTACCAATGTCGTAGCAGTTAAGATATGATGTGGAGTAACGCCTTCTTAGCACAGTAGGCAACACTAATGTAACCTGAAGATAGGATGTGGGGAACCCTATAAAACTGTGGAAAGGAAGAGGAATAAAACCGATCAAGAGGAAAGGTCTGATGATCAAATAAAAATGAGTAAATAAAATTAGATAAAAGTAGGAAGCGGGACAAAATGGCCTTTTGATGTAACTCGATGTCCAGAATTTCAGAGCTTGGCTCATCTGGGTCCACTGGCGTGAGTAAACAGAGTTGTCCGAGTTCTCTCTGCCCTTCCCCCAACCCCTGGCGGTGCTTGGTTTCTCAACTGCCTGATTTCTGCAACAGTGCCTGAGACCTGAGCAAATCCCGTCTGCCAAGTGAAGACAGCCATGGCGGACGAGTCAGTGGCTGATGTTCTGGAACTGCCAGACGCTAAAACCTTTTCATTAATCCCTGGAGCTACACGGTGATGTCCACTTTCACTGTGAGAGCAAGGGCTCGAAGGGGCTCCCAAATTCAACAAAATAGGAAACAGACAAGAAGAGATACAGAACTATTTGCAGATGTGACGTGTAACTATGTGTTGGGGGGTCCCCAGAGCACCCTGGTCTCAGTCACTCACAGGACTCACGGTGGTTCTCACGACTAAGGCTGGCTTTTCAGCAAAGGTTGTAAAGAGAAAACGAGGGAGAAGCACAGAGACATTCAAACAAATCCAGGCACAGGCCTCTAGGGCTTCTCCCTGCAGACCGGTTTAGGACGGGCTTGATTTGTCCTTCAGCAAGTAGTAGCTGTGGGACGAAGTGTGTTAATGCAAAAACACAACTCCGACTTCCAAGGAGACAAGAGACAGTTTATTCTGGAGCCAAATATGAGTGATCATGGAACACAGATTCGGGTTACCCCAAATTCCATGTTTCAATGTGGAAGCAGTTTTATGAAGTTTTTATAGTAACAAAACAAAAAAAAGTCTTGAATCAAGGCACTTTTCAAATGCACTGGTGAAAATATTAAGTAGGTAATTACGGCAAAAACAAAATCTCAGCTACGGGGCCTCAGACTGTCCACTGGGCTGGTGGACACTAGTGCTCTACTAAGTCAGTACACCTCCATATCTGTTAGTCACAGGATGATAAGTCTGACACACAGAGATGGGCAAGGAATGGCTATTTAGGAGGCTAAAGATAGCCCAAGAAAAACTGTAACTAGGCTCTGAACCTGCAACATTCCGAACTCCACAATCATTAATGTTCTAATCAATCGATCAACCTTGCCAAAGGCTTAATTTGAAGATGCAGGTTTTTTTCTGGAAACTTTTATTCACAACTGTTATCTACCAGGAAGCTCATCCAAGTGTTTTTGGTCACATGGGCAGCCCCTGCCTCAAAGGCACCTCACTTCCAGACTCCCAGTACAAACCGCCATGCTGTCCAGTAGCATAAACATCCATATGAATTCATATGCAGATCTTACTGGAAGATAGAAATCAAACCTGGACAGGAAATGTGTAGTGAGACGGCTTCATATACTAGAAGCATCAGCTGTTGGGTTGGAGCAATGGCTCAGTGGTTAAGAGCACTGGCTGCTTTTGCAGAGGACCTGGGTTCAATTCCCAGCACCCACATGGTGGCTAACATCTGTAACTCTAGTTCCAAAGGATCATATGCCCTCTTCTGGCCTCCGCAGCCGTTGCATGCACACGGTGTACTCACATGCAGGCAAAACACTCATACACATAAAATGAAAATAATTAAAAAGAAAAAAACCCACCAACTCTCCCGGTTAGCCAGCGAATATAATACTGTTCTAATTAGCATCCCAACAGGCTGTCTTTATGGAATTGGATAAATTTTGTGTAGATGTGGCCCTTGGCAGTTGACTGATGGTGCAAGTCTGGAGCCCAAGCTCCTGGGTGTCCTTCAAGGACCTTCCTTGCCAGTAGACCTAAGGCATGACCTGGGCCTGTCTGCGACTGCTGTGCTCGGCCCAGAGGACCTCCTTCTAA
Organism: Nannospalax galili; assembly: GCF_000622305.1. Lineage (NCBI taxonomy): Eukaryota > Metazoa > Chordata > Mammalia > Rodentia > Spalacidae > Nannospalax > Nannospalax galili. The sequence goes on along the minus strand of NW_008360325.1, from coordinate 277,557 downwards.
GGAAGAACATGTTGCTGAGGTGGTCTAGCTCCATTTTTGTTGTGACAAAATATCCTGACGAAAAGCCCCTGAGGGGAGGCACAGTTTTATTTGGCTTGGAATTCCAGGTTGCAGTCCATCATTTTGGGAAAGTCAAGGCAGGCACTCAAGCATCAAGTCACAGCGTGTACACAGTCAAGAGCCAAAAGAATACACATCCTGGCCTGTAGCTCGGCTAGCTTTCTCTATGCTTACACAGTCAGGGTCTATCCCAGGTCATTCCACCTCAATTAACAATCAAGACAACCCTCCACAGACATGTCCACAGGCCAACCTGACCTAGAAAACACCTCATTAAGAGTCTCCTCCCAGGTGAATCTAGGTCTTGTCAAGTTGACAGTAAAAACTAGGCAGCATTCAAGGGCTCTGCAGCAGGGCCCACCTCACAGCCTCCTCCACTCGGGCAGAAAGGACTCACAGTAGTGAGTGTGAGACACCTTAGAACGAAGCATCGAGACTTGCATGTGGAGAAGGCAGATCTTGCCGAAAGATGAAAACAAGATCTAGACAGAAGCATATTTGAGGAGCTTTTATACCACAGGAAGCATCAACTCTCCCAAGTTAACATTTCAGAAATGGAATTCAATTCCCATTAGAATCAAAACAGAATGTCTTTTTGGAATTGTATAAAAGTGTCTTTAAAGTTTGCATAGATGAATAGACACCCAAGAATAGAATCCTTCTCCAAGTATAGTATTTTTTTAACCTAAATTGGAAAATCAGAAGTGATATAGGAATACACAAGGACATTTGACCATATAAACATTGAAAAAACTTTGTTGGTAAGAAATACTATAATCAACCAATGGATAGATTGGATTGGAGAGGCTGGTACGAATGACAAAGGACTCACATATGCCACAGAAAATTCTTTTAAAATTGTTTATGCACATCAGTGAACAAGGTACTAAAGCTGTAGAGAGAGTATTAAAAATCAAAACTACGCCGGGCGTGGTGGCACACGCCTTTAATCCCAGCACTCAGGAGGCAGAGGCAGGTGGATTTCTGTGAGTTCGGGGCCAGCCTGGTTTACATCGTGAGTTCTAGGACAGCTGGGGCTGCAGGGAGACTGTCTCGAAAAGACAAAAAAAAAAAAGTCAAAATTAGAGACCGAAGAAAACTAGTACCTTCTAGATTAAGGGACAAGCACTTGTTTCCGGTTTATTTATTCAGACTTTACCTACATTCAAAATAACCCCTGACTTAGACCAGCTCACCGCTCAAAAAGTCCTTTTGGATGCATAAGTAGAAAGCTGGGTTGTGGAGGCACATGCCTGTTAATTCAGCAGTTGAGAGGCTGAGGTGAGAGGGTCCAAGTTAGGCCAGCCTGGGCTACATAGTGAGACAGCCTCAACAAACGGATGTCTTCCAAGATAAGCACAAACCAAAGCCCTCCGTGACCCTGAGCCGGTGCTGTGGAGATACTTAGAGGAATCACACACAGAGGGTGGAGAAATAATCACAACATGAGAACTCAGGAAAGAATACATTTCGTGAGAATAAATGGGGAAGAAAAAGACAACTAGAAAAGAGTTATATCTAACTCAGTCGGAAACCCCTGTTGTGAACAGCGGAAAGGGAAAACAAATAGCTTTAAAACTAACCAGGAAAATGACCAATAAAATGATAGGAATCAGGGCCAGGGAGACGGCTCAGCTGGTAAAGGCATCTGCTGCCAATCCTGATGACTTGAGTTCAACCCCTGGGACCCACATGGTGGTAGGAGAGAACCAACTCCTGCAAGTGGTCCTCTGATCTTCACATGCATGCCGTGATACATCTATGTACACATACAATAAATAAATATGTAATAAAAAACTAGAAGAACCAGAAAACTGATCTCAATACTAGGTGGCCCAAACTATAAATGTTCTTGACTCTCCAATCAAAAAATACAAACTAACTTGAATGGCTTAAAAATCAAGATCCTGGAGCTGGTGAGATGGTTAAGAGCACTGGCTCCTCTTGCAGAGGACATGGGTTTGATTCCCAGCACCCACATGGTGGCTGACAACTGTTTGTAACTCCAGTTCCAGGGGATGCAATGCCCTCTTCTGACCTCCACATGCACTGCACACGTGGGTACACTTGCACACATGCAGGCAATACACTCATACATATCAAATAAAAATTAAAAACTAAAGAAATCCAAAACCCCCACAGAATCCATCTGGGTGTTGTCTGGAAGAAACACAGCTCACTCACTGGCAAAGATTCACACGGACCTAAGGTGAAAGGATGGGAGGCCGTGCGTCACAGGATGGAGATACACTTGTGTCCATTGGACATCAAGGCAGGATTAGAAGAGATAAAGAGATTGCATATTAGTAAAGACGACAAGAAGACAAAAATTGTAAGTATCTATGTACCAATTTCATAAAAACAAACACTACTGGACATACAGGACGGACAGACCCCCACACAAGAGTAGAGGGTGGCTTCAGTACCCCATTCTCATCCATAGATAAGTCATCAGACCAAAAGAATAATCAAAAGCTTCAGCTAAACTGTATCAAACAGATTGACAGGCATCTGCAAAGGAGTCCACTGAATTGCTTTGATATCGTCTCAGCAGCTCACAGATCACATATCGGTCCATAATGCAAGTCTTAACAAATAAGAACTTGAAATACCTTATTGTATCTTATCAGATCATAATGGAACAAAACTAGACATCAAAGGTAAGAGAAATGAGAGGTTATACAAATACACAGAGATTAAATAGAACACCCTTGAATGATCAGTGACCAGCAAAGAAATTGGAGATTAAAATTTTAAAACCCTAAAGTTAAATATAACCCCCACCCAGCCACCCACCCACATCCACTCCTGGGTACATACCTGAAGGAACTTTAAGCTGGTGTATCACAGAAACACCTGCACAATGGTGATTGTGGAACCATTCACAACAGCCAGGACATGAAATCAGCCTAGATGTCCATCAACACATCGATAGATAAAGAAAATTTGGGGCACATACAATGGGGTTTTCTTCAACTCTAAAGAAGAAAAAAAAATATGATTTTTTTTCAGAAAAAAATTGGATGTACTGAGGGATCCTGCTAAGCAAAAATAAGTAAACTCGGAAAGACAAGTGTCACATGCTTTCTCTAATATGAAGAATCGATCTTTTTTCTTTCTTTTTTTAAAAAATTTTTTGAGACAGGGTTTCCCTATAGCCCCAGCTGTCCTGGAACTCACTATGTAGACCAGGCTGGCCTTGAACTCACAGAGATCCGCCTGCTCTGCCTCCTGAGTGCTGGGGTTAAAGGTGTGCGTCACCACGCCTGGCTAATTTAACTTTTTTTAAAGGAACAGAAAATCAGGACAGCTGGTCTCCAAGTCACTAGAATTAAGTGAGCACAAGTTATGCCTTTCCTCTCTCCTCTGTGAAGTGCTCACTCTGCTTTTAAGAGTGGTAGAGGGACTGGAGAGATGGCTCAGTGGTTAGAACACTGGATGTTCTTGTAGAGGACCTGGGTTTGGTTCCCAGCACCTAGTGCCAGCTAACAACCATCCATAACTCCAGTTCTAAGGGTTAAAATGCCCTCCTCTGACCTCCATGGGCATTGCATGACACAGGTGCACTTACACACAGGTAGACAATACAGTCATACACATAAAATAAAAATAATAAATAAAATAATAATAAGCTGGGCATGGTGGCGCACACCTTTTATCCCAGCACTCGGGAGGCAGAGGGAGGCAGATCTCTGTGAGTTCAAGGCCAGCCTGGTCTACATAGTGAGTTCCAGGGCAGCTGGGGCTACAGGGAGACCGTGTCTCAAAAAAACCAATAATAATAATAATAATAATAATAATAATAATAATAAAAGAGTGAGATACAAAAGCGAGGCTGGACCCATCCTCAGCATCAAACTGAGACTTGGGGAAAGGTTGGAGTCCAGCAGCAAAGACCAGGCAATAATGTGCCACAGGGAGGAAGGCTCAGGAGACAGTGCTTGCTTTTAGGTCTGTTTTTTAAAAAATTATTTTGTGGATTCCTTTTGTTTTGGAATAAATATCTTAGCACAGTAATTTGAAAAGGAAGAGAAAAATGCCCTTTTGATCTCAGTGTAGTGTGATGTTGAAGGCTTCAAAGGAGTCTAAAGTGAGACCAGGCTCTTGAAAAGTTGCACTTAGAAAGCAGCACGCCGTTGCTTACACGATGTTTTCTGCTGAAATTAAAGTACGCTGATACAGACATTCAGGGATGCTCTGGCTAGCTTTGCCTGGCGTTATTGCTTAGTGCCCTACTTCATTTCTGTTATCGTGATAAAAATAACCCAACAAAAAGCAACTTGGGGGGTGCTGAAGAGATGGCTCAGTGGTTAAAAGCACTGGCTACCATTGCAGAGGACCTGGGTTCGATTCCCAGTACCCACATGGTGGCTTTACAACCGTCTGTAACTTCAGTTCCCGGGGATCTGATGCCTTCTTCTGTCCTCATTGGGCACTGAACCACATGGTTGCACTTACACACATGCAGGCATAACATACATACATATAAAATAATTTTAGGGTCTGGAGAAATGGGTCAGTGGTTAAGAGCATTGACTGCTCTTGCAGAGGACCTGGGTTCGATTCCCAGCACCCACATGGCGGCTATGAACCATCCTTAACTCCAGTTCCAGGGGAATCTGAAGCCCTCTTCTGACCTCCGTGGCACTGCATGACATGGGTGCACTCACATATATGTAAGGCAGCAATACATTTGTACACATAAAATAAAATAAAATAATAAAAATAATAGTTTTTAAAAAAACTTAAGGGAGAAAGTAGTTTATTTCTGCTTATAATTCCTGGTCAGTCCATTGTGGGGCAGTCAAACAGCTCATCGCATCCCCAGTTAAGAGTTCTCCATTCCTAAACAAGTCAGGACCCCTGCCTAGGGAATGGTACCACCCACTGTGGGCTTTCCCATATCAAGATAATCTCCCACAGACAAGTGCACAGGCCAACTCAGGGTAGACAATCCTTCACTGACCCTCTCTTCCTATATGATTCTGGGTTGTGTCAAGTTAAAGTTAACCATTATACATAGGTTTACAGTAGAACCACTTTTGCTAGGGGCTGATATAAAAGTCAAGATACAAGCACTGAATTTCAGCACTGATACTTGTATTAGTTTCTTTTCTAATTATTGTGTCAAAATACCCGACAAAACCAACTTAAGGAAGGGTTTATTTTGGCTCCCAGTTTGAGGGTGAAGTCCATCGTGATGGAAAGGCACAGTGACAGGCCACGTGTGAAGCAGCTGGTCACATCGCATCCACAGTCAGGAAGGACAAAGAGTTGGGAGATGGAAGTGATCCTTATGGAGGATGTCTTAATTTAGTCTCCGATTGCTGGAACAAAACACCCTGACGAAAACCACTTAAGGGAGAAAGGGATTATTTTACTTAGTTCCAGGGCACAGTCCATCACTATGGGGATGTCAAGGCAGCAGGATATTGAAGCAGCTGGTCACATCGCATCCACAGTCAGGAAGCAGCTGGTCACATCGCATCCACAGTCAGGAAGCAGCTGGTCACATCGCATCCACAGTCAGGAGGCAGAGAGAGACGACGCTGTTGCTGAGCTCGCTTTCTCCTTTTTATGCAGTCTAGCACATTCCTGGGATGGCGCTGTCCACATTTAGGGTAGATTCTCCACCTTCAGTAATCCAGCCTAGAAACTCCCTCACACCCAGAGGCTCGTCTCCTAGGTGATTCTAGATCCTGTCAAGATGACTATATTAGCCCTCACAATAGTCTTCTTCCCCCTGCCCCCAGACTATCCAAGGTGTTGGTCACACTCAGGGAGGCTAAGGTCTGTATCACCACAAAGTGAGCTGGGGCTGCACCATCCCCCCCCCACCTCCACAAGGCAGCAGGGTGTTCACCTTCCCATAGATGTACACGTGCCCTTGAATCCCCTGTGGTCCCATGTGGCCGCTGGGCCCAGCTGAGTTGTGGTAAATGTATAGGAGGGGTTCACATGAAGCAGCAGATCCTGCCCTGAATCCATTGGGCCAGGCCACTTTCACTCAACAGAATGTTTTTAAGGTTTATCGTTATTGGGCAACTCAGTCTCTGTTCTTTTTAAAAAAAAAATAATTATTTTTATTTTGTGTGTATGAATGTATTGCCTGCACAAATGTAAGTGCACCCATGTCGTGCAATGCCCAAGGAGGTCAGAAGAGAGCGTCAGATTAGTCTGGAACTGGAGTTACCCAGAGTTGTTAGCTGCCACGTGGACTCTGAGAATCAAACCCAGGTCCTCTCCAAGAGTAGCCAGTGCTCTTAACCACCGAACCATCTCTCCAGCCCCCAGTCTTTGTTCTTTTATGATCCACTGCACAAGTGTGCCAATGTCCTGTTTTCCCAGATGGATGTGCGGTTTCCCTTCCCACTTTCTGTCTAAAATGAGTAAATCTGCTAAGAACGAGTCTCCTGAGATATGTTTTCATTTCTCCTCGATAAGTGTCGGGATTTGTGGGGTTACTGGGTCATGGAGCAGAGGCGATGTAAGGTGGTCAGAGATCACTGCCTCTTCACGTTTCAAAGCTTCTCAGCTCAGAGTCACTCTGTTGCCCAAGAGGGTGAGAGCTGGGGCCCACCGACCTCTCCCAGCATGCCAGCCTAGGACCCTGGGGGCACCCACAGGAGGTAGCTATGTTGAGCACCCTGCCTGACTTCTTGCCTGCAGGAGGCTTCCCAGCCATTCGGTGGCCTTGGCTGTCTCCACAGACAGGTCTGAGCCTCACCTTGGAGTGGTGGAGGGGCCTGTACTGAGTTTGCTCCGACTGTGGGTGTTGTCCTTGGTCTTGGGGGAAGTGGTTACGACACATCTCTTCGTACTGTTTTTTTTTTGTTGTTTTGTTTTGTTTTAAATCTCTTTCTGTGCTTTGCAGTTTATTTATTTACTTGCTTCATTTTAAAATATACTGTTTCCTACAGAAAAACTCATTTTTAATGCTAACACTTAGAAGTTTGCACATGCGTCTGTAATCTCTATGTATGTGTTTTGTTATACAGGATAAAATTTTATTGAATCAGTTTTGCTATTGATAGTTAAAAGCATCAGCTTGCCAAACACTGTTAATGTATTTACTTCCCTGGATTATCATGCTGATTATTACTAGTCACAGTTAGTTACTTTCTGAGATCCTTGGCACCTGAGCGTGGATATAAAGTTATCAGGCAGATTTCAATGGTAAGGTATTTCCTCTACCAGTTAACATGGAACAAATTTTTATGCTTCTTCCTCAAATATAACTCATTTTTTAAATTTGTTGATCTTTTGTATGGATTTCATACAGAACATCCCAAACAATCTTATTCATCTATATACCCACATCCCAAATGGCACCCTCCCACAGCCTCCCCTCCCCAACTGGAGTCCATATACTCTCATCCCTGTTACTGTCCACTGTGTTGTTGGCATCCCCAGCTGTTCCCCAGTGCTTGTCCATCTGCTGAATCTGGCCAGCCTATCTAGAGTTCCTTGTTTTAGGAAGATCAGCTGTTCCTCATCTAGCAGCAATCAGTTGTCAATATTCCTTTAGATAAGATTGGGGTCTGCTGTTCATTTTCCCAGTTCTATGCTGGGTTACTGTCTGGGAGTCTCTTGGGCCACCCTGGCCAACAGCTCAAAAGAAGGTATCTCCTGTCTGGTTTTGTTTCTTGTTATGTAGCTTTTAGCTACACATGGACTCTTAAAGAATTATTATTATTATTATTATTAA
>NW_008360325.1:269007-269604 GCF_000622305.1 Nannospalax galili | reverse complement strand
TGGCTCCTTTCTTTCACCAGTTCCATCTATGTGAAGACAAGTCAAAGGTCCTGCTCAACCATGGCTGGCTTCACTTGGAAGCATGGAGGAAATGTTTCCTCTGTGTTGACCCTCTGCTTTATAGACTGGACACTGGTTCAAGTTCATCTGGTGGGGCATCCATGACCTCCTTGATCAAGAAGACAGGTGACTCACCACAGACACAGGACATTTTGAGAGATGCTTGTAGTCCCCTGGAACTTAGTTGACCTAGGAGGGCAAGGAGCTAAAACTGTCCTTTATGTCCCTCTGACAAAATTAGTATAGGTCTCAAAGTGTGGCTCTTAGACTTTCAAGAAGGTTAGTTCCACCAGTCTGGTTCTTTTAATTACCATGTGCTATGTAGATAAAGCTTGGGCAAAGACCAAACGTTCTCAGATAAAACTTGCCTAGACATGTGTTATATTCCTTGAGCTAGTTGTATGTATAATTTGTCAGTAGATTGTTCAATTAATATGGTTCCCTCTGTTTTTTTAAACTAGCTAGGCATTGTTTATCTCTCACATTGTCTGACCCTTCTACTGTATTTTCCCCATTTAGAGTGCCCCGACTTTCCCA
>NW_008360325.1:268002-268414 GCF_000622305.1 Nannospalax galili | reverse complement strand
CCACATTCTCTCCAACATTTGGTATCATTTGTTCTCTTGATCTTAGCCAGCCTGACTGGGGTAAGATGAACTCTTAAAGTGGTTTTAATTTACATTTCCCTGATTACTAATGATGTTGAACACCTTTTCAGATGCTTCTTAGCCATCTTTATTTCTTCTTTTGAGAACTCTCTGTTCAGCTCCTTAACCCTTTAAAAATATCTTATTTTTATTTTATGTGTATGAGTGTATTGCCTGCATGTATGTGAGTGCACCGTGTCGTGCAATGCCAGCAGAGGTCAGAAGAGGGCTTTGGATTCCCCTGGATCTGTAGCTGCGATGTACGTGCTGGGAAAAGAACCCAGGTCCTCTGCAAGAGCAGTCAGTGCTCTTAACCACTGAGCCATCTCTTCAGCCCCCCCCTTAACCCTTT
>NW_008360325.1:229023-267070 GCF_000622305.1 Nannospalax galili | reverse complement strand
TTAAAGATTTAAAATTTTCATTGTAGAGGTTGTAATGTATTTGGTCAGGTTTATTCCAAGATTTTATATATATATTGCAGCTATTGTGAAGGGGAGTGTTTCCATGTGCTCTTTCTCTGAGTGCTTGTTATTGGTATATAGAAAGGCTACAGACTTTTGTAGATTAATTTTGTAACCTACCACTTTACTGAATGTCTTAATAATTTCTAGTTTTCTGGTGGAATTTTTGGTGTCTCTTAGGTATAATATCATATCATCTGCAAAAAATGATAATTTGATATCTTCTTTTCCAATTATTACTCGTTTAATTTCCTTCTCCTGTCTTATTGCTCTTGCAAGAGTTTCAAGCACTATGTTAAAAAGGAGTGGAGTGGCAAAGCGTTTTTAAATTTGTGGAGTGAGGATCCTGCTGAAGGAGGCTGCAGAGACACTGTCTAAACATGCTTCCCCGTGGAAGACAGCATTCTGAGACATCTGTAAAGCCGCCACAGGAGGAGGACCTCTTAAGCATCATTGACTTGGATCTGGAAGCTGAAAGTCCTAGTGTTGCAGAGGGGAGTGCCGGTACTCAGGAACTGAGTCCAGCCGATGATTCAGCCGATACAAATGAGGAGAGGACTCCTCCTGGCGATCTGGGGATAAGGTGCAGAATGTGCTTGGAAGACTTGGAGCTGACATTAACAAGGCTCTTCTCACTAACCAACAAACAATGGAAGCACGTTCTGAGTCTACCAAAGTCAGTGACAAGAAAATCAGTCAAGTTTGGGAAGCACAACAAGACCAAATACCGAAGCTTAGTGATGAATATTCTGAGAAGTTCGCTGGTCTGTTTCAGCAGTGGGATTCAGAGTTGTGAAAATTTAAGGAAAAACAAGAAAAACTGATTAATGACATTCTGCATGAAAAAAATATTTTTCAGAACCCTAGACTTGTTCGGAACAAGCGGCTGCAAACAATTAGACGTGTCCGTGAGACGTTCTTAAAGAATTTGGAAGACATGGAGAAGAATATTGATAATCTACTTCTTGGTACCCAAAGCAAACTCAAGGAAGAAATGACGAACTGCAGAGACACGAGAAAAACTCAACAGCGAGTGCTGGCAAATGTTCATCAGACTGTTCAGTCCCTGTTCTGTTGGTGAGAAGATCCTTTGAAGAAGGAGCTTGAACCTCAGTGATGGAATTCGAACGTCATGAATTCCTTCAGCCTATTTATTTCATGGAAGATTTTTCTTTCCCCTTCAACTATAATAGACATTTTGGCTGGGTATAGTAATCTGGGTTGGCTTCTGTGGTCATTTAGAACTGGGAGTACTTTGGTCCAGGCTCTTCTGGCTTTCATAGTTTGCACTGAAAAGTCAGCTGTAATTATGATGGGTTTTTCTTTGTATGTGACTTGTTTTTCTTTTGCAGCTTTCAGAATTGTCTCTTTGTTTTGTACATATAGTGTTTTTACTATGATGTGCGTGGAGAGTTTCTTTTTTGGTCCTGTCTATTTGGTGTTCTATCTGCTTCTTGTATTTGTATGGGTGTGCATTTCTTTAATTTTGGGAAATTTACTTCTACAATACTGTTGAAGATCTGGTCCATACCATTATCCTGAGATTCCTCTCCTTCTTCTATGCCTATGATTCGTAAGTTTGGTCTTTTGATGGTGTCACACAATTCCTGCATATTCCATTCTTGTGATTTCTTAAATTTTTATAGTCTTTGCTTGAGTGGTCTAGTTTGTCCACTTTATCTTCCAGTCTTGATACTCTCTTTTCCATTTCGTTCATCCCGTTGGTGAGGCTTTCTCCTGTTGTTTCTAGTTGGCTTACTGAGTGTTTCACTTCCTTCTTCATTTCAGCCTGAGCATGCTTCAATGTTTCTCTTTTTTGAATTTATTCAGACGTTTGTCCCTGTCTTCCTTCAGTCCTTTGGTTTCTTTCTTTGTGTGTTCTTTGAATTCACTGAATTCTTTTATCATGTTTATAATTGTTCTTCTGAGTTCCCTGTTTTGTGTTATCTCTAGGGGGTTCTCATCGTACTCCTCTACAGGACTGATGGTACTTGGTGGGGATACAGTATTTTGATTTTTCATGTTATTATTTTTTCTCTGTGACTCTGACATGTGGATTTCTTTTGTAGATTCTGGTTCTTGTGTGAGACTCAAGCTTTCCTTTGTTGAGTTTAGGTCTGCTTCTTTTTGTAAACTTTCTGTGCCTTTGTGGTTTACTTGTTAGGCATGAAAGGCTGGTTGGTTTAGGCTTCAGATTCTCTCTTGATTTTATATTGAAGTGGCCAAATTGCTTTCATCCTGCTGCTCAGGAGTTCCCACAGAGGCCCAAGTTGGATGAGGATCAGATGCTCTCAGGCTTTCTCCTAAGGTCTAGATCCCTCCGGGAAAGATGCTGGCTTCAGGAATTTGAGGGCTGGGCTGGCCTGGGAGCAGGACTCAGGAAGGATGCTGGCCCTGAGGGATGCAAAGGGAGGTGGGGGCGAGAAGAGGCCCGAGGGCTCCTGGGGACTCCAGGGAGGAATTGGGTTGGTCTGGACTCAAAGGATCAGGAAGCAGTGGGGATTCTGGGCTACGAGGTCACTCCATGGGTCTGAGGTGTCATGACAAGAGATGGGCCAGGCCCCCTGCTAGGAGGAGAGATGGGGTCGGGGAGCTGGGAGGGTGAATGAGGCTGGGGGAGTCAAGGCACAGTGGGCACAGTAGCCAAACTTACCCAGGCAAGCTCTCTTCCTACTGTTTTGAGACAGGGCCTCACAGCACAGCTGAGGCTGGTCTGGAGTTTGCTGTGTATACTAGACTCACCTTGAACTTGGGATTCTTCCTGTCTCAGCCTTCCAAGTGCTGGGATTTCAGGTGTGCACCATCAGGTCCAACTTCTTCCTCTATTATTTAGAATTCTCACCCAACTTAGTAGTTAATTCCCCTTTACTAGTCAACAATTCCTTATATTTAAATTATTTAAATTTATTCATCTCTTTTTTAGTGTCTGTTCAACTATTAGGCCACATTTTGGGGGTTTGTTTGTCTGTTTGAGAAAGGGTCTCACTATGTAGCTCAGGCTGTCCTCAAACTTGTGGTCCTTCTGCCTCAGCTTCCTGAGTGCTGGGCTTGCAGGGGTCGCCACCACACCAGTGTGCTTATATTTTTATTGTTGAGTTGTAGCTTTTTATTCACAATTTAATCTTTCTTTTTTGTTGTTTACAGTAACCATCCCAGGGACTGTGAGATGGCTTCTCATTGTGACTTTCTCTTTTAGAGACAGGGTCTCCCTGTAGCCCCAGCTGGCCTAGAACTCACTATGTAGACCAGACTGGCCTTGAACTCACAGAAACCTGCCTGCCTCTGCCTCCTAGTGCTGGGATTAAAGGTGTGTGCCACCATTCCTGGCTCTCATTGTGACCTTTCTTAAATATTAAAATTATTTATAAGCTGGGTGTGGTGGTACATGGCTTTAATCCCAGCACTTGGGAGGCAGAGACAGGCGGATATCTGTGGGTTCAAGGTCAGCCTGGTCTACATAGTGAATTCCAGGACAGCTGGGGCTATGGGGAGACTCTGTTTAAAAAAAGACCAAAAACCAAAATTATCTGCCTCGTGTATAGGAGGCAGAGTTACATGTGCCATAGTGCACAGGTGAAGATTAGATAACTTTGTGGAGTTGGTTCTCTCCTTCCATGTCTACATGAGTTCCAGGAGTGGAATTCAGCTCCTTGGGCTTACCAGGGAAGCACCTTTATCTGATGAGCCAACTCACCAGCCTCACTATTTTTTTAAACTGTCTATTTTATATGTTGAGTGTTTTGCTTGCATGTATGTAAGTACACCCACGTTGTGCAATGCCTGTGGAGGCCAGAAGAGGGCATCAAATCTCTTGGAATTGGAATTACAGTTGTTAGCCTCCATATGGATGCTCGGAACCAAGCCTGGGTCCTCTGCAAGAGCAACAAGTGCTCTTAACCGCTAAGTCATCTGCCCAGTCCATTCTCACTGTGGGTTTTTGTTGTTGTTGTTGTTTGTTTTCTTTTCTTTTGTTTTTGAGACAGGGTTTCTCTGTAGCCCCAGTTGGCCTGAAACTCACTGTGTAGACCAGGCTGGCCTCGAACTCACAGAGATCTGCCTGCCTCTGCCTCCTGAGTGCTGGGACTAAAGGTGTGTGCCACCTGGTGCCCAGTGTTCCTTACTATGTCTTTAATTTGTGTTTCCCAATGATTAGTGATGCTGAGCCTCTTTCCATGCTCTTGCTGGAAGTTTTTATATGTAAATTTTGGAGATCAAATAATTTGGAGGCCATATAATTATTAGAGACACATCTATGCAAGTCCTTTGCCCATTTTAAAGTGGTGGTTTGACCTTTTGGTGTTGAGCTATTGAGTTCTTCATGTATCCTTTAACGCAGTGCCTCTGCAGCTCTGTCCCCCCTGCCGAGTGTGCTAAACATTGGGTTTGATAAGATCATCTGTTTCTAGCTGAAGTTTTTGGTGTCAAATCCTGGTTAGCGACAACCACCAAGTCCCACATCACATTGCTGTTCCGTGTCCTTCTGGAAGCTTTGTCAGTTAAATCTTGCATTTATGTCCTTAATGTAGTCTGAATTAGGTTTTGTATATGACCTATTCATTTTTAATGTGTTTTCTTTTTCCTTTTAAAAACCTGAGGTAGGGTCTCACTATGTAGCCCGGGCTGGCTCCCATTATTGTGTAGCCCAGGCTTAATATATATATATTTTTTTAGAAGAATAGAAGTTTGGTATTTTGATAGTCTGTTTTATTGATTTTACATTTTTACAGCTGGTGCCTAGAGTCAGCTCTCTAAAACAACAGTCCACACAGTCTACAAACAAACTCTTCATTGTTTTCTTCTGGAAACTCCTCAACTTCAGTGTTTCCTCTTGGGCTTGTGGCCCAGCTCTCACTGCCATCTGTGTGAGGTGCTGAGATGGGCTTTGTTTTTCCATGTCAACGTTTAGTGGCTGGTGGAGAAGACCTCCCTGCCCACCAAGTGGTGTGTGGGTGCTGTGGCCCCCAGAACAGATGTGTCTGCTGCTTCAGGGGCTGCTGGGTGGTGGCCCTAGCTTCTGTATTCTTTGGAGATCTTTCATTCTGAAGAGGCAATGCTGACCTTCAAAGGGAGCTGGAGACCATGATTGACCCACGTGGGTCAGTAGGTATGGCTCTGCCAGTATGTGACATCTGAGTGCCCTGGCCAGGGCGTAGGCAGGCTCCAGCTGAGCTCTGGTATATAGGAAGTCAGTGGCCTCAGTCCACTGATGCCCTTCTGCAGGTGGGTGGCCACCCAAGTGTGAAGAGAGGCTCCCAACTGCTGCTTAGTGTCTGGGCCCACCTCACACCTCCAACAGCCTGGAGCTAGGCACTGAGTTGTCTGTGCTGTGCAGAGCTGGAGATGAGATGGAGATGGGACTCACCACCATCCCATGGCTTTGCTTCTTTAACCCCAGTCAGGTCAGAGCCGTGTGGGAGATGACGTCGCCCTGAAAACAGGGTGACTGACTACTACTACTCAGTAGAGGCTGTCTTGCTGCTTCCACAGCTGGTAGGATGGATGCCTCGGACACACCAGTGATGAATCCGTACAACCTGTTGCATTTCCTCCTGTACCTGGCCCAGCAGACCCTCGGCCGGGGTGTCTCCCAGGCCCCAGCTCCCTCCCATACCTAGACCTTTCAGGCCTTCTTTCCCTGTACCCTCACACATGGACCCCTCCTCTTCTTCCCTTGCTACCCTGCCCACTTCCGTCAGCCGCTGGAAATTGGGCCACGGGTCTCACCTGTGTTCCGACTACCACATGGTCATGTGCCCCAGTACCATGGGTCTCTGTTCTCTCGCCTGCCTGATAGGATGATGAGCTTCTGCCTCCCTGCTGTTGCAAGGCTCCAAGGGGCAGGCACTCCCAGGGTTCACAACACACCAGGCAGCACCTCAGAGGCTGTCACAGTGGAAGATGGCAGGAATGGCAGCCAGTCTTGGAGGACGTGGCATGTCTTGTATGAGAGCTGCTCAGGGCTGGCTTCCCACCACCAGCACGAGGCCGCCTCCACACATCAGCATGCCATGTGAACATGCGCCTCCTGGAGTCTTCCCCATCTGTGTGATGTGGCTCGTGGCTGCTGTTGACCTGTGAGGTCCCCAGCCTCAAGGCAGAGTGACAGCTGGGCCCAGTGCTCTTCACTCAAGTGCTTTTTTCCTGCCCATTTGCTGCTGTCAGGGGTAAGCGGGACCCAATACAGCGCTTTCTGAGTCTTCTGACAGCCAGCAGGCTCCAACCCTCCAAACTGGACTGCTGATAAATGTTATTGCAGGTCCATCACAAAAGAAATGAAAAAAATCCTAGCTGAGCAAAGCAGGGAAGTGTCGGGAGGCCTTACGGGGACCTGCGCTGAATGAGACATCTGAGCAAGTCGTCCCCAAAGCACACCTCTCATCTTGAAGGAGATGAGAGAGAGTTTATTCTGGAGGCAAATATGAGTGACCATGGCCCGGAACGCTACTCAGGTCACCCCAAATTTTCTTTTCCAGTGTGGAACAGTTTCTTGCAGTTTTCATAGTAATAGAACAAAGAAAGACATAAATCAAGATACTTTTCAAGTACATTGGTAGGAACATCAGAGAGGCAGATTACAGCAAACCTGATGTCTTCGATGCTATCTGACAGGCTTTTTAGCCCTTGGGTTGATGGACACTAGTGGTCTGCTAAGTCAAATGGTCTCAAAAGGTTTTACCTGTTAGTCACAGGATGTTAGGTCAGACACAGAGCAGGGCAAGGAGTGGCTGTGTAAGGGGCTGAAGATAGCCCGAGATAAATTGTAAATTAGGCTCTGGACTTGTAACATTCCAAACTCTCGATAGTCATTAAAGTTCTTATCAGTGGTTCTGCCTTGCAGTTTGGAGATGCAGGGTTTTCTGGGAACTTCTGCAGAGTTAAATATCCCCCAAGACCTGACTGTGAACTTTCAGCTGCATTCTGTGGGCCCAGGGTCTCCTCTTCCCCACCCAGGTTTGACTCCTCACTGACTGGTCCTATTTTCCACCCTATTTGTGTGCCCACATTTAGTCAATCAAGGCCTAGCTGGACCAGGCTGATATCAGCTGGAAACCCTATAAGTCTGGGCTTTGGAGTACAAGGCACATTAGAATTTGATGGAGAAGAGACAACTGCTTTCAGGACTAGCTGGAGACAGAGGGCTCTGGTGCCTGAGGCTCCTGCCTGGAACCAGCCTCCGGACTACGTAGGCAGAGGGACTGTGGGCAGAGTCTCCTACACTTTGGCTATGGACAGGAATTTGTCTGTAGCAGTTTCCAGCCTCCAGACACAGACACCATCCACCATTTCAGAGTCCTGTGCCCTGGAAGTCTGGGAGAGCTGTAATACTTAGAGCTGCTCTGCAAAAGCTGGCTCTTGGTTGGCATCCTGAGGCCTTTAAGAGCTTTGAGTGACAGCTTCTTAGAGCACTGCCTGCCTCATCACTGGATGTAGCCCCAGACCCTGGCTTACCCCTCATAATACAGAGCTAAGTGGGCCTGGCCATACTAGGAAAACTTTATTCTATTTAAAGCAGGGAGGCCTGCTTTTCCCCTGGGCCATAGTTTGCTGGCCCTGGACTAGAACAGTGGTTCTCCATCTTGTGTTTGTATGGCTTCCTCTGGAGGGTGTGTCATGGTGTGGGTTGCTGGGGCCCAACAGGAGGTGCTGAATCAGGTCCATGGAGGGGCCCTGGGCTCCAGTGATCTCACAAATTCCAGGCATTGATGCTGGGTCAAGCACTGCACTTTAAGAACTGTGCTCTAGAGCTGGGCGTGGTGGTGCACGCCTTTAGTCCCTGCACTGGGGAGGCAGAGGTAGGTGGATCTCTGTTAAGTTAGAGGCCAGCCTGGTTTACATAGCAAGTTCCAGACCAGCTGGGGATATAGAGAAACCCTGACTCAAAAAAGGACTGTGCTCCCTTGATGATTCCTGAAAAGATCTGGGTCTGTGTCCCTTTGTTTTCCCAGGGAAAGAAGTAAAAGATTAGCTTCGCAGTTCTGAGATTCTCTAAATATTTCTTTTATTGCAAGCCTAAGGGTTGGGACAAGGGTAAATTGAGTATTGTTTCTCTTTAAATGTCCTGTGCTGTCCGTGTTAGGGACAACCAAGCAGTATTAAGACAAATGCATGAAGATGGGGATGTGGCTAATTCCAGCCAGTTACTTCAGAGATTACCGTTAATAGCCACATTGATGGTTTTAAATGCTAAAATATGCTACAAGATTTTGTGGTCTCGAAGTATGTGATTAATTAGTATTTATACTTACTGTCCTCTTATGTTTACTCTTTATGTACCTGTGATATGCAAAATATGAAGAGACCCTTAACCTTCAGGAGTTTACATTCTCATGGTGCTGCTGGTGCAGGCAAACTGTTTCCAGTTTATTCCATTTGGGGAGAATCCCTTGGCCAACAGTTTTAAAATGCAGAGGGCTATGCTAAATTTCAGGGCATCACTGCTTGAGTTTACATTGTTTTAGCTCTGTTCCTTAATGCCCCCCTCCCCCCGCCCCCAGAGAGCTGTTCGTTAATGTGAACCAGAAAAGAGACCATTCTGCCTAAGTGTGTTCACCACACCCCTCCACCACCTATGCTCTTAGATGATACAGCTCTCAATATGCGGCCAAGAACACTCCATAGAGACCGTCACCTCAGTTCTTTTTCCCCAAGGCTTTTAAATCATTCTTTACCCTAAAGGACTAGGATTTCCAGATATTTTAAAAGCTAAATAGAGGTCCTAATTTTAGCCACTTTGTGTGTGATTTGTTTCCCTGTTTTGAAGCAGCATTGTGGTAGATACTGAGTGCTCAATTTCAGTTCTAAGGAATTTAACTCAATTTTCTGTTGAAAATTCGCATGTATCTGTTTTTTCCATAGTTCTTCTGAATCAAGGGGTTTGCATGCTTATCAGATGCTAGGCCTGGCTGAAAGTGTAAGCAATAGTGGCAGGCCCACAGCAGCTTCTAAAGTGCTAATATTCTAGTAATGCATGGCTGAAATTTTCCATTGTCATGTAGTTACTAGTAGGTTTGTGTATGCATTTATCAATAACGAAGCAGTAGATACTTAATCCAATCAAAAAAAAAGGGCTGTGCTCTAGAAAAGTGAGTGCGAAAAAAAGAGAGGAGCCAGGCAGAAAAGATTGCAAGGCCGGGCAAGACTATTATGTGCTGGTTCTTGTCACCCAAGAGCCCATGTGCTAAAGGCTTAGTCCCCAGTGCCCTTGGGTTCAGAGGTGGGGCTTTTGAGAGGTGACTGGATCATGACGGCTCTGATCATGTGACTAGATTAATCCTTTCATTGGATAATAGCATAGCTTAATGGATTTTGGAGGCGGGGCTTTGCTGTAAAAATTCTTTGGGGTGGGGATGTGGCTTCGTGGTAGAGTGCATATTTATAAGACCCCTACCGAAAGAAAAAATGAATAAACGTGCAGGCCTTCACTCTGTCCCACCCTGGGTCTCTCTCCCTCTGTGCAGGCAAGGTCCGAGCACCTTTGTATTCCATGTGCTTGCTATTGTGATGCTGGGCCTCACCACAGGCCTAAAAGCAGCAGCCAGCTGACCATGGACTGAGGCCTCTGAGGCCATGAGCCAAAATAAATATTTCCTCCTCTGAAGTGCTTTCCTTGGGTATTTTTTTCACAGTGACAGAACTAACAAGCACAGGCACAGTACCGGTCCAGGGTTCAGAGGTTGAGGTACCAAAGAGATGGGGCCCAGTGGACCGAACTTAGGTCATAGGGGGTGTTCTTGAAGGGGATCAGAGGACCCTGGCCCCTGCTTTCTCTTTTCTTATAGGCTGTCATGAGGGCATCAGATCCCCTCTGCCAGGAATTCCCACCATGATGTTCTGCCCTGACACAGGAGAGCAGCTGGCATGGATGGCAACCTCTGAGGCCACCAGCCAAAATAAACCTTCCTCCTGTTTCTTTTACTAAAGTTTGTTACTCATCTTTCATTGTTACCAGTGTGGGGGTGCGTGTGCTCAAGCACCACACGGGAGTGCAGAGGTCAGAGGACAACTTCCAGGAGCTGCTCTCTCCTTCCTTCCGTCTTGTTCAGGCACAGTCTCTCTGTTTGTTTTTTAATTTTACTTATTTTAATTTTATGTGTATGAATGTATTGCCTGCATTTAAGTGCACCTGTGCCATGCAATGCCTGTGGAGGTCAGAAGAGGGCATCTGATGCCCCGGAACTGGAATCATGGACGGTTGTTAGGCCACCATGTGGGTGCTGGTAACTGAACCTGGGTCTTCTACAAGAGCAGCCAGTGCTCTTAACCACCAAGCCAGCTCTCCAGCCCCAAGAGTCTCTTGTTTCTGCCATGCTTTGTATTAGTCTAGCTGGCCTGCCAGCTTCTGGTGATCTCCTGTCTCCACCTCCACCTCGCCGTTGGATGCTGGCATTACAGGTGCACACCACCACATCTGGCTTTTTTTTTTTTTTAATGTGGGTTCCAGGAATAAAAAACTCAGGTCATCTGGCTGGCATAGCAGGAGCTTTACTCATCAAGCCATCTCACCAGCCCTTTTTGATTTTATTTGAGACAGTCTCATAATATAGCCTGACTTGGTCCTGAAGTCTTTATCCTCCTGTCTCAGTTCCTAAGTGCTGTGCACCACCACACCAGCTAACCTTTCTTCCTTATAAGTTTATTTTCTTGGGTCCTTTGTCACAGTGTGGAAAACCAGTCTTGATTCTTTGCCTCACACCCCAAGTGTCAGCACAGGCTCTTCATGCACCCATGGCTCACTTCCTCCTCAGCGGCCAGGATCAATCCTTAGCCACCTTGAGGGGCTTCCTGTGAACCCCCAACTCATACTTGCCTCTGCCTCTCTACAGAGCCACAGAGGTTGGAACAAACCAGTCCAAGAGCTCTGAAGTTGACCATCCCATAGGACCTAGAGTGTCCCCTAGAGTCCTGCCTGCACTAGCCCATGCTCTGAGTGCTCCTGCCCCATGGGCACAGGTCTGGGCACCTGCTCCCTCTTCTTGGCGTGCCTGTGCTTTGCCCATGCTCTGCCTGGACTCTGCCATCAGGGCAGGCCTTCAGGGAGACCTTCCTGGCCTCCTGTCACACACTGCCATCTTCACCGAGTCCCCTTGCTCACAGCTGCCACTACCCCATCAAACTGCTTTTATCTATGGCTGCCCTCTCATGATGGGGGAGGGGGTCATGGACGACACAGACTCAGGGACACGTAGCCGTGTCCCCAGAACAGAGACTTAAATACACATGACCTGAGTCAGAGACTACCTCAGCAGTATGTGGACATAGAGAGGACAAGAGCAGGTAGAGCCGCTGGGGCTGTAACAGTTGAGTCACCTGGTTCTGGCTCTGACAGCTGGCACCTGCTACGCGACTCATGCGGGTATAGAAGAAGAGCCCTGGGGCTGGGATGTCAGCGAAGATGGCCTGCCTCACCCTAGACAGGGTTTCCTGGGTTTGTGAGTCAGAAAGTTTTCCTAAAAGGGCTAAGAGATAACAGCCTCAGTGACAGTGAAAAGAGGTGAGCCTGGGTCTTCAGGGTGCAGTTATGGGTTGGATTCCCGTTCCCAAATTTACATGCTGACGTTCCAACCCCAAGGACCTCAAATGGGGCAATATTTGGAGACATTCTTTAACGACAGGGATTACATTAACATGAAGCCCAGAGGATGAAACTAATCCCATCTGACTGGTGTCCTAGAGAAAGAGAAAATGTGGGCACTCAGAGAGGCACCAAGAAATACCGAAATACCAAGGACACAGCCAGGGGCCAAAGACACCGCCAGAGGTCCTGTCTCCCAAAGAGAGGTTCTAGAAGAATCCAGTCGACTGCCACTGGGATCTTGGGCTTCCGGCCTCTGGAACTCTGAGCTCTAGGAAGGCAGCACAGACAGGAGGCCGGAGCCCACCAACTCATCCCAGGACAGTCTCACCTCTGCCTAAGGCAGCCAGTCTGGAGGGCTCTCCCTGGGGAGAGTGCTCAGTTCCCTGCCCTCTTGCTGTCCCAGGATCACAGGTGAGTTAGTGAACCTTTCTGGAGGCAGCTGGTCAGCGCTGCTCTACTCAAGGGGTGACCACATAGGGCCTGCTCAGCAGTGTTGGCAGCCCAGAGTTGTAAGGGCTGCGGGGGCCAGGAGGGCAGCCCTGGTTGAGCATTCTGGAAGTCCTTGGCCTCTTGAGCGCCAAGAGGCACATTCTCATCCATCTTGGGCCAGAAACTCTGCCTCGCTCATGAGGCTCCGCCCCCAAAAGGTTCTGCCCCACCCAGAACAGACATCTCCCTCCCCCACAAGTGTGCTCCCCACTTTGAAGGCCATTCCCCCACTTCCTGCCCCTCTCCCTGTTACTCTCCCATCAGCTCGGACAGACCCGCCCCAACAGGCCCCTCCATCTTCACCCCCCACCAACCAGACTCAAACCCTACCTTGCAGGCCCCGCCCACTCCCGCAGGCCCCGCCCATCCCTGCATGTCCCGTGCTGCCCGGCCACCCGTTGGCCGGCTCCGTGCAGTCCCCAGCGGTCACTCGGGCTGGACGTCCCCACCGTCCCGTAGCACCGTGGAGCCCAGCCATGGCGCGTGCCACGGGGCCAGAGAGGCGGCTGCTGGCCATCTACACCGGCGGCACCATCGGCATGCGGAGCGAGGGCGGTGGTGAGTTGGAGACCCCAGGTCCCGGGCAGAGTGGCCTCGGAGCTGGACTGCTGGGATCCCGGAGCCCCTCTCCTGGGGGCGGGACCCCTGTCGTGGGGAGAGCTGGCCGGGAGTTAGTGGGAACTGTCTGAAGCCCTGGTCTTGGCAGGACTGAGGGGCCTCCTCGGGCCTCAACCTTCCCCCTCTCTGCCAGGACCCCTGAAGCCTCAGGGCACTTGTAGGGAAAGAGCCCTGAGGGCCTTGGGGCCCTGAGGAGGATGCTGGGATGCTCCTCCCTTGGGGTGTGCGCCCTTCCCTAGGGCAGGGCAGGGTCTCTTCAGCCTCAGGCAGAGGCCCTTGTCTGATTCCTCCCTCAGAGAGCTGCTCCTGCCTTAGAGCTGGTGTTTTTTCTCCTTCCCTGCCAGGTGCTCCCGCAGCTGAGCGGGCCTTCACCTTGTTCCTGCCCTTGCCCTCAGAGTCTAGGCAGCTGTTAAAGGTTCCATGCCCCCCCACACACACACCTGGGCCCTGCCCCCGCTCTCCTCCAGAGCCTTTCTTTTTGCCAGTCTCCCCCTCCCGCCCGTCCTCTTTGGCCTCGGTCCTTGGCCTCTGTCCCTTGCGGCCACCCTCCTGACCACCTCTTTCCCTGGCAGCAGTGGCTGTGTGTGTCTACAGATTTCACTGCATTACCCACAATCAATTCACAAACACCTCTGGGGGCCACTGTGTCATGTCCCAGGACCCAGGCCCAAGTTGGGCCTGTCCTTGTGGGGCTTATGAACCAGGGGCTAGACTGGTCCAGGCTGCTGGAATCCTGGTCCAGGCTGCTGGAATCCTGGCCTCTGCTGCATCCTGCTGCCTCTGGTTACAACTCAACAAGTTGGCAAATGTTACCAGCAGGAGGTGGTGTGGCCAGAGGGCTCCAGGGTACTGTGGGCCCTTAATGGTCTGGACCCAGTGTGTGCTGTTGTGTTGTATAAGAGCTGTTTCAAGAGTCCTCCTCTGAAGAAGGCTCATGGGGAGAGTGGCTGCTGGACCAAGCAGGAAGTGTGGCCAGACCAGGAGCAGCGATGTGAGCGGAGGGAGAGAGAGAAGCCCAGCATGTGGCAAAGAGGCTGCAGAGCCACCTAGAGCAGGAACTGGGTCGTGCAAGAGGCCCTGCCCCTCCTCTTCACACTGCCCTGTCCCCCCTCTTGACACTGCCCTGTCCCCTCTCCTGATACTGCCCCTCCAGGCTTGACACATGAGCAGTTTTAGTTCGGTTGAGCTCAAGACACAGTTCTGGAATGATCTAAGCTGACAGGAACATCATACCTCACGCCCCTGGATGTATCGCTGGGTGCTCATCCGTGTACTAATGTGAAAGACTTTAATGCCTGAAAGCCAGGTCTGTAGGGTGCAGATTTTCAGGCAGGTAAAGGTCTTCTAAGACCTCTAGGAATCATGCTGTGGGGTATGTTAGCCTTCTGGAGAGGTGAAGTTTGGTAGGTACAAGCCTTGCTTAGAAGCCTCTTCTTCAGGGTGGCCAAAATCCCACCAGAGCGGCTCAGAGCTGCCCAAGGTCTTCAGAGTCTCAGTGGAGGCACAGGTAGCTCCCAAGACAGCATCTGTCTCTGCTCCCCAGCCCAGCCACTTCCAGAAAAGCCAGCTTCAGGCCTTCATGGGACCCCATAGTCTGTAGCTACTGACTCTTATCCTGAAATGACTTTAGAGAGTCTTAGGCTTAGCCCTCAGGGGACAAGGGAGAACTGGACAAGAGGCCTGGCCTCTGCTGACCCCCAGGAGGGATCTGCACACACAAGCAGCCAGCTCTGGGACTCTCAGTCTTCTGCCTGCCTCAGGTGTGGCTGAAGCCACCTGTTCCTCAGACATACAGATGTGACTTGGCACCTTGGCTTTCTGCATGAAAATGTGTATAAAGAGAAAAGGTTCCCAGAATAGGGGGTAGAAGCCATAGGCCAAACAAGTTGGGGATGAACCTGAGCCTAGAGGCTGGGGCTCAGGCATTCCCTGGCCCTCTGTGTGCTCTGCCCTCTGTGGCCCTCTGTGAACCAGCGGCTGCAGGCCATGCCTGCCCTGGAGTTACAGACCCACAGGCATGAATGATTAACCAGCTTGGCCCTGCTTATATGGGCCCTGGCCCCCAGTAAGTGGGAGTGGTGGCTTCAGTGACAGCAAAACTGTTTAGATTGTCGCTGTTGTAACAGCTCCTGTGCCTACTGGTAAACAATGGCCTGTGGGGCAGAAGACACTGTGTGACAAGGCTTGCCAAGGTAGGAGAGGGCAGAGGTGATGTGGCCTTCACTACCCCATCTATGAAGATGTCACAAATTAAAGAACATTAATGTGTCCAGTGACCCCCAAGCCTGGGCCCAGGCATGCCTCAGTGGCTACTTGGGTACCCAAAGGCTTCAGTGTCTGCTGGAGCACCTCTTGCCTACCGCCTTTGGGGCCTGCTCATTGCTGGCACAATAGGGAGCTGAGCTTCTGGGAAAACTGGCCACGGCTGTCCCTGCCCATGGCATCCTGCCCCGACCCCAGATGGCCCTAGCAACAGAACCTCGTCAGTTGGGGTGATGTCCTTGTCATTTTGGTGGCTGCAGTGGTTTACAGGGGTGGGGTGGGGGGTGTCGTCCCAGGTAGGGTGGGGTTCAGCATCCCAGGGCTGTATGCTTTCGGCGGCCCTCTGGGAGCAAAGAAGGCAACTTAGAAAATCAGAACTGAGAGTGAAAGCTGGTATTAGAATGATAAAAAGAAATTAAATTCCAGTTGAAAAGAACATCATGGCACCCAGACGAATGGCATTGTTGGGCAGCTCCCAGGCTGTTTTGGCCAGACAGGCTTCTAGGATCATGTACTACAAAGTTTGCAGTTTCTCCCCCAAGAGAAAATCACTGAGGGAGAGTTTGGGTTTCTCTTTGGCTGGTTTTGTTGGTACTTACCAGCACCCCCACTCCACCCAATCAGGTGGGGCTCCCAGGGTCCATACCCCCTCTGGCAAGCCCACTGTCACTACACTGCAGTGTGCTGTGTGTCCCCAGGAGCCACTGTCCATGGTCAGAGACAAACGTCAGGCTATAGACAGAGGAGCCTCACCTGACACAAGCATGGTTCATAAACCCTAAACCAAGCGCACCCCCATTCCATCTCTCATAAGTGAACCTCAAAGTTCTATAAATGCTCCAACACCACCTACTGTCAGGGTGCTGGAGGGATGACTGGCGGTCCTAGTGTCCTGCGGCTACCAACCAATCAGTGCTGAAAGCCCAGGATTCATTCCCTCATCCTGAAGGCAAAGTTTAAAGTCCCAAGGCCTCGACAGATGAGACGCCTTCTTGCCTTCTCCACCTTCTGGTGCCTGCCAGGTTGTGGCCACGTCCCTCCTGTCTGCAGGGCAGCACCACCAGTCTGTCCGCCTGTCAGAGGGGATTCTCTGAGTGTCTCACCCTCCCACACCCTGCTGCGCGTGTCTTCCTACAAGGATGCATAGGTGGTGATGGTCTTTAGGGAAAACCAGCGTCATCTCTGCATCCCAAGATCTTTGACACAAGTAAGACCTGCGAAGATTTTGCCACAAAAGGCAACAGTCACAGGTTCCTGGATTAGGAAGTGGACTCTTCCAAGGTTCCTTCCCTGCCTGCTGGTTGGCCTGGGTGGCTACTGAATGTGGGGACAGGATGGCATCCTGGCCATACCTAGAACATTTCTGGAGGTCCTGTGGAGCTCACAAACACACAGGGTTCCAGTATCCAGGCCACATTTCTGTAAGTCTCAACCCTAGAAGCAGCTAATTGCTTCCCTATGCTCAAGAAGTTTCAGGGACTTTGTGCCAGGCTTGGGGGGGCACGTGGCCTGTGAAGCTACGGGGGCACCTGATGAGCCAGGAGCATGACAGAGCAATGGGGGACAGTCCTACCAGCTCTGAAGCCTGCAGGACTACCGGAGAGGTGTGGAGGGCCACCTGATCTGTGGTTGACGTAGTCCCAGGATCCAGGTTTAGTCCAGCAGTGTGAAGGACCCACAGGCAGCAGCCAGAGCTGTAGGCTAGATAGGTAAGGGAGGTGGGGTGTGATACTGCCAAGGGGGATGGAGGATGGCAGGGGATCTGGGGCTGGCTGGGGTGCTACAGTGGGCTGTATCCTTATACACATCCCAGGAAACATGGTATACCTAGGTATACACCTGGGAGAGGCCCTGTGGCCACGTGGTAGGATGGATGTTTTCTTGGCACAACAGGCTAAAGCAAGCATTAAAACTGGCCTGAGCCTGGTACCTCTCAGAGGCCAGCAGGTCTGCAAGTTACTTAAGGGGATGCCGCCAGGCCAACTCCTCTCCTGGGTGGTCCCTGGTACCAGCAGCACTTCCTGGGGTAAATCACTGGTGGCCAAAAGTCAGTGTGGGCCAGGTGTGGTGGCACACGCCTTTAATCCCAGCACTTGGGAGGCAGAGGCAGGTAGATCTCTGTGAGTTCAAGGCCAGCCTGGTCTGCATAGTGAGTTCCAGGACAGCTGGGGCTACAGGGAGACCCTGTCTCAAAAAGACCAAAAAAAAAAAAAAAAAAAAAAAAGTCAGTGTGGTGTGATCGTTTCCCTGCTGACCCCAGGCTAGCTGTTCTCTGCTCTAGGGACCAGAGTTGGGGGCTCCTCCCTGTGCCCCCAATCACACCCTGTGTAGCAGGCAGAACCTTGGTCCCTAGGGGTGTCCACGTCCCCACACCAGCATGGGGCCTTATCGTGAAGAGACTCTGAAGATGTAAACAGAGAGTGGGGGGGGCTGGCTTTGACTATGGAACGCGGGGCCACAGCTAGAAATGAGCCCATGGACAAAGGCTCTTTGTCTATAGCATATGGATCTGAATCCCACAGCCTGAGTCAGGTCTTGGCCACAGAACCTACCCAGTGCTGTTGAAGACGTCAAGGATCTTGTAGTTAGTAATATAGCAATAAGGTTGTGGCTGTGACCTGGTGGCACCCAGGACTGACCACCCCTGCCTCCTCCCGAGGTATCATGAGCTCAGTCATGTGCTTCTCTGGGGGACTCTGTTTTTGCTGCTGAACCCCAGTGCCCATATGTACGGGGAGGGTCACACAGGGCAGTAGAGTAAATGTGCCCAGAGAGGTTAGCTAATCTACCCAGTCACAGAGCTAGCAGGAAGTAACTTAGAGCAAGAGCAGGACTTCACTGCACTCTCTGGGAGCCTCTGCCAAACAGTTGTAACCTTTAGGGTGTCCTAGGTATGGGGTGCATAGTGTTCCCTTAGGTCCACGTTTCTGAGATTATGATGTTGCAGGCAGGGGCCAGCTGGGTTGTAGACTGCCTTCCTTGGGCACTTGTATGCTAGGCAACTGGACCTTGGAGGAGTTACCCACAAGTCCGCACCTTCTGGGAGTTCTTGAGCTGTCCAGGGAGCTTATGGGAAGGACACTATGACCTAGGCATCTGGGGTATCCTGAGCTGGGCTTCACTCACTGGGTGAGAAGTGGGCATTGGGTGGGCCTTTCAGGCATATGGGGGTAGAACTGTGGGTGATTATGGCGGCCATTGAGACAAAGCCTGGAGGGGTATGGCCCTCTTGATGGGCATTTGATATAAGCAGATGGCTGTTGGAGCCTCTGAAGCTATCTGGGTTTGAGACCAGGAATCAATGTCAGGTTCCAGGCAATACTGCTAGTTAAGCTCTCAGTGGCACCTGTGGCCCGGTATTCTCAGCCTATAACATCCATAAGAGTCCTGTCTGGCCAGCCTGGGTCCTACTCCCTGCCTCCACCAAGGGCCTGACACCCAGGGGAGGAAGGGTATTTAACTGCAGGAGTTGGCTGTGGTCCTGGCTCTCCACACTCCCCATGGACTCTGTCTGCAGTGCTGATTCCTGGGAAAGGCCTGGCTGCCATCCTGCGGACACTTTACCTGTTCCACGATGAAGAGTATGCCCGGGCCCATGGCCTGCCTGAGGACTTGCTGGTGCTACCGTGAGTGACTGTTCCTCTGGGCCCTGGGGCAGGGATGATGTGTACCTGTCCCAGGGGTGAGGGAGGGGACAGGTCCTGCTAGGGTCTGAGGAGGGGGAGTGGCCTCTGGAGTTTGGGACAGGGTCTCCCTCAATCCCCAGCTGGAACTCACTATGTAGACCGGAGCTGGCCTTGAACGCACAGAGATCCACCCGCCTTTGCCTCCCAGGCTCTGGGATTAAAGGCTTGCGCCACCATGCCTGGCTGGTGTCATGGGACTTCAGTGTGAGCCATTTGCATGAGGTGTCTCTGTTACCTCTCATGTTCTTGGGTTTAAAACTGACCTTCAGCCTCCTTCCACTGGAGCTGAGCCTGTGCACTGTGCCTGGGGCTCAGCTCCAACACCTGCCTTCCTTCCAAGGCCCCTGAGCCCACAGGAGCTGAGGTAAAGGCAGACTCAGCAAGCACGATCAAGCCTATCAACAGAGGCTGGGCTGACCCAGGTGGCCTCTCCCTCCCCAGCATGACTGTCTTGTTTTTCCACACAACTGCCTGCTGTCCTTCATGGCTGGAAGGCTGAGCTGAAGTAGACTCCTGCTCCTTGTGAGCTGGTCCTATCCCCTCTCTGTGCTGGTGTGGGGAGCCACTGCTCAAGGCCAGCCTGGGTGCTCTTGGAGATGCAGTCACTACCCCTGGGGACTCAGGTGGGAGGGAGGCTGGGTCTGTACTCAGCAAGTGAGGCTGGCCCAAGAGGTGAAGCCCATTAACTCTTGTCCCATGGCCCCTCCCAGAACTGCCCCCACCCCAGGACCCTCAAGCCCCATCTGCACCCCAGCTCCATCCACACCCTGCTCCTCACTGGACTTCATAGCCCCCTCCCACACCCTAGCTGGAGAGGGCAGTGGAGGCTTTGGGTCCTGAGAGGCAGAATGGGAGACAACTTCTGCCCCCACAGCCCAGCCAGCCCTGACCAGAGGATCATCTACAAGGTGCTAGAGTGCCAGCCCCTCTTCGACTCCAGTGACATGACCATCACTGAGTGGGTTCAGATTGCCCAAATCATAGAGGTAGAGGGTGGGAGTGGGGTGGAACTGTGAAATACCGGGGAGGGCTGAGTGTGTGGGTAGGACTGAGGCAGGGCTCTGGGCCATGGGTTAGACTGTGGGACATGGGTGGGGCCGGGTAGGACTTGAAGTTGGGACTATGGGGTGTGGGTAGAGGGTGAGTCCCAAGAGGGGCTGAGGTGGAGAGGCGGCTGGGGCTGGAGTGTGACAGAGACTGGGGTATGGAGGGGCTCAAGTGTGATGGGCTGGAGGGCAGGCCAGGCCCTCTGCAGAAGCACTGGGCAGCTGAATAATTAGGGCTTGTGGCAGAGTCCTTCTGCCCAACCTGAGACCTGGTAGAACTCAGCATGGAAGCCTCAGGAAAGGGCTGGGTCCTGGACCACACACTGTTCAAGGCTCTGAGACCCTTTCCACTATGCAAGTGGAGGCTGGGCCCAGCTTGTTTTGCTCGTACAGTTGACCTATTCCAGTTAGTATTGTGGTGGGATGTGTGGGGACTGACTAGCTCTGTGAGCCTGGCCCATCCCTTGGACCCCCAACCCCAGAGTTGCCTCTTAGTGGATTTGGGACCAAAGCCTCCAGCTAAGGGCCAGTATTTGCAGCATTGAGGTGGCTGCCTTACCTTGGAGCTAGCTCTCCCCCCACCCTCCCACCCCCATCAGCTTTCCTCTCTATTCTTCCCTACCATCCCAGGTCTGGTTTCTAGGCACAGGCACAGGCATAGGTCCCACCCCTCCAGTCCCTAACTTGCCTCCCCTAAGAAGCCCCTGTTCCCCTGAGTGGGATTACTTGGAGTCCCCATTCCCTGATTAGGCCAAGTCACATACTTGTCTACTGACTGCAGGGCAATAGCCCTCCTCAACAGCGAGCTGCCTGGACTGTTCCATTTCAGGATCAGGGCCACTAGTGGGCACTCCTGGCTAGATTGTGGTGGCCCAAGACAGCCTGTCTCACTTGTGGCTTGCCGGGCCTCCTGGTCAGACCTGCTTTGCTGAGGTCCAGATGGTTCCTACAGCAGGTGGGCCACAACACGGCCTTATGAAGGCCTCTGGGCGCTGGTCCAGCTGCTCCGTGACCTTTATAGCTGGAAGGCTGAGCAACTAATCTTGTGTGGCCAGCAGAGGGCGCACTGACCCATGAGACAGCTTAGTTCCTAGGCTCATCTGCCTGGAGCCTCTTGGCTCTCAGCTGTGATCCTGGTAGCCACAACCTGGGCCAGCTGCCCACTAGGAGGTGGTGGCCAGAGAGTGTCCTGCATGAGTACTTCACTCTTGCCCAGTGGTGCAGTCCTGCCGGGCTCTGCCAGGGAGGCACTGGCTGGAAGTCTACGGGTTTGTTCCTAGTAGTGTCCAGAATCCTTGGGACCCACAATCCCTCATTCTCTGAGGCAAGCTACAGGGTAGGTGGCCTGAGACTCCTGGCCTTCCAGAGAGGGCCTCTGGGCCTGCAGGGGGCAACCACATGGTGCTACCCCAAGCCCCAAGCCTGCATCCAGGCCCTTTCCTCTTATCTATGGCCTGTGAGGGGACAGGCTGTTACCGCTGCCTGCAGCCATGTTCCCAGGAGAAGGCTTGTGTTTTAGAGGCCGACCTGCCCTGAGCTCACGCTCTCCAACAGAAGCACTATGCACAGTACCAGGGCTTTGTGGTCATCCACGGCACGGACACCATGGCCTTTGCTGCCTCAGTGCTCTCCTTCATGCTGGAAAACCTGCAGAAACCCATCATCCTCACTGGTGCACAGGTAACATGGCCCAAGGTCTTCACAGTCAGAGAACTCCCCCAGGCTTCTTGCTTGGAGCAGCTGTCCCGGGCACCAGGGCTGTGTACGGCCAGTTAGGGCATGCGGGCACTCTAGGAGGTAGCCGTTCTACCCCTGTTGGACTGCCCTGACCAGCTCCTTCCAGTCTCTGGGCTGGGGATCCATAGGCCCCTGGGGGTCTTGTCCAGCCACGAGGCCTCAGAAGTCCTGAGAGCCCAGCCCCTGACAGCTCTGCCACACGAGGCTTTCCTTCGCTTTCTTTGCTCTTCTCTCTAAGGGGCTCCATGTCCGCTGTGCACTGCCACCACCTGAGACTCAGCAATGGTGACGGCACATGCAGCAGGGGAGACATCCCTCATACCCTCTTGCTCCCCTTTCTTCTGATGTTGCCCCCAGCAGCCCGAGCACATGACATTCCCCCTTCTCTAACCTGGCACACTTTCCACCAAACCAAGGTCAAGAGAATGCTGCAAAGAATGCCTGTATTTGAGTAGAGGCTGACTTGGGGCTCTTATTGCTTATGGGTGGTCTTTAGGGCTGATCCTACCTAAGCCCCTCAGGATCCTTCCCTGTGGGGCAGAGGCCAAAGCCTGTACACCTGGGAGCTCTAGAGACCCTCTTCTGAGAGTGTCGGGGGCCGTCGGGAGTGGTAGCTTAGCCCAAGAAGAAACTGAGGCTGGGAGGCCACAGGCTCTCCCACACCCACGCACCAAGGAAGGAGCCTCCCTCCAGAGACCCTGCACTGACCACTCCATGCTGACCACTGCCCAGTCAGACCCCTCTGAAGACCTTGGCCTCCACATATGTCACAGAAGTCCTGTCCAGCTGCATCCTCCTGGGCGGGAGTTGGGGAGGCTGGCCACTGCTCAGCCACTCCGGGCACTATCCGTGAATACTCAGGCAGTGGGGGGACAAGCCAGACTATTCTGCATGCCACAGGAAGGCCTTCCCACTTCAGCGTGACCCTGGAGGGAGCGGGACTAAGCAAACATGTGGGTTGAGGGGCAAAGGTGGGCCTGGTACCTACTGGGCACTTAACCTTTGTGGTAATCGAGTGGGGAAGCCAAGGCCCCGGTGCAGGCTGATATTGTTGGAAGGAGTGTCAGTGGTGGGCAGCACTGAATCAAGCCCCCTCTCTTCTCTCCCTGTAGACCCCACTCCCTAGCTCAAGCCCACCTCAGCCCCCCTCTCTCTCTCTGGCTGGGCCTCAGGGGTTTGCCTGGAATGGGGTGCTGGGTATGTCCTGGCTTTCTGAGCCTCAGCTGCCTCCCTGATCTCTTCCCAGGTGCCCATCCATGCACTGTGGAATGACGGCCGTGAGAACTTGCTGGGGGCCCTGCTCATGGCCGGCCAGTACATCATCCCTGAGGTACCTAGCATGGTCATGTGGGGGGCCTGGGTGGAGGGTAGGGATGGTGGGTACTGGAGCCTGTTGCATCTAGGAGCTCAGAGGAGGGCTTGTGGGTATGGCACTCAGTAGGACCAGCAGACAAGGGGTTGGGGCAGTCTTTAAAAGACTTGTCCCTAGCCAGGTGTGGTGACGCACGCCTTTAATCCCAGCACTCGGGAGGCAGAGGCAGGCGGATCTCTGTGAGTTCAAGGCCAGCCTGGTCTACATAGTGAGTTCCAGGCCAGCTGGGGCTACTGGGAGACCCTGTCTCAAAAAATACCAAAAACAAAACAAAACAAAAAACTTGTCCCTTACAAGTAACACACAACTGTGAAAAACTTGGAGCTGATAAAACCAAGGAGGAAACGCTCCTCATCCCCAGATGTCCCCGCCAGCAGTCAGGTTTTATATTGTGCATATAATATCGCTTGTAGATACATGTGTATATATCTGTGAAAATAGGCTGCACCAACCTTAGACTTGTAGTCTGTTCTGTTCGTCCACACAAGGCTCTCTGGCCCACCGGACCGCACAGGAACCCGGGACAGACTTGCCCCTCACAGGCCGGGTTGAGAGCTACCTTGTCTTTAGGGGATCCTTTGAAGTAGGTGGGGTTAGGGTTAGGGCTTTACTAAAGGGCAGTGAGCAGGTCCCCACCTTATTCACCTTGGAGGGAGGTCTCTGGAGTCACCAGCTCCTTGTACGCTGGGGCTGAATTCACCAGAAGTGGGCAATGGAATGGGGGTTGCTGAACAGCACAGGTTCTCCTGCAGCTGGCCACCTGAGCACCCAGCGCCCAGACTCCCCAGGCCCCAGAGGCTTGGGGTCTGCCGTGGGTAGGCATTGGCAGGAGGGCATGTGAGGGTGGTTGTAGCTGCCAGCTGTGGAGATCTGGGAGGAACCCTGCCTGCTGGTTACCTGCAGGCAGTAGGTGGGGGTTTCCAGCTTTGAGGGTCTGGTGTGTTGATGATGGTGGGAGGGGGTGCTGGAAGGCGTCATGGGGCCAGCTCTGAGCTGCCGTCCTGCCCTCCCCAGGTCTGTTTGTTTTTCCAAAATCAGCTTTTTCGAGGCAACCGAACCACCAAGGTGGATGCTCGAAGGTTTGCAGCCTTCTGTTCCCCCAACTTGCCCCCTCTGGCCACTGTGGGTGCAGATGTCACAAGTAAGTACTCTGAGTGCTTCAGGTGTGGCGGTGGGCCCTGGGGTCTTACATGGAAGTGGGAGCCCTCAGCAGGTGGCAGACAGGCTCAGAGCTGGGGGTCTGGCTAAGAGGCCTGGGGGATCTGCTCCACCATGTGGCCCCAAGCTGAGGAATTCTCTGTGACAGTCTGTGTCTCTGCCGTACACAATGGTCCTTCTTTGAACCTGGTGTATGTGCGTGCGTGTGTGTGTGTGTGTGTGTGTACGTACTATAACAGAATTTTTAGGAGCCCCAGAGGATCTCTCTGTCCTCTGGACCCACAGGAAGCCCAGCTTTCCTCATGGGCCCTACTAACGTCTCCAGCTGATCCTGGTCCCATGGCTTCCGTGAGGGCTCAGCCATGATTCCTTCCCGGAGGTGCAGAGTGGCTCATAAGGCCAGTGCCCTAATCAGGATTTGGCCGTAATGGCTCTCATCTTCCCATCTTAGATGTACAACTTGCCTCCATTTCCCTGAACTTAGGGCAGCTGTCTCCTTCCCTGGCCTACCCCATCCAGGATGTTCCCACTGCCCATGTGATTCTTGGGCACAGCCCCAGACCTGCCCAGTAGATGAGGCATGGACCCAGGTTCTGGGTCCCCACCTCACTGTCTTGGTGTCCTCTCCCCAGACCTGTCCCAAGGGAGGCTCTGGCAGAGCTGGGCTTTCTTTCAGGGACATTTGGGGTTCTTGACACCTGCCAGGGACATGATGGGGCAGGACAGCTAGTCTAGAACCAAAGCAGCTCTTCTTGTCTGGCAGCGTGATTGCCGCGTCCTAGGCCTCCGGGAGGGTGGAGGTGGCCCTCACCCACACTGTGCTTCCGCCTGGGCCCAGCAGGTCCTGTGAATAGGGCATGGTGTTGCTGAGGCCTGTGAGGGGCTGTCCTTGGGATTCTCCTGTGCCCCTGGGGCTGCTCCACCCCCAGGTTCAGGAGGAGCAGCACACTACTTACTAAGAGGCCCCTCAGAGCCCAGGCCAGATTCCAGGGGCTCTGCTCATCCTGGAATCCCACGTACATCTCTTCCGACGCTCACCCCAGCATCTTCCAGACAGTGAAAAACCTTCCGCCTATCAGTGTATCTACCATTGCTGCACACCAGCAGCTCCAGGATAGCAGGGGTCCACTTGTTCCTGGGGGGGGGGTGGAAGTTGAAGGCTTTTTGGAAGGGTCCATATTAGCTGGTGTTGGTGTTGGTCTGGCTGCTGACCCATGCTGGGTGATGGTACTGGTGGCCAGGAATGGGAGAGCAGAGAGTGTGGGCACTGCCCCGTAGCTCAGTTCAATGGGCTTGAGTTGCTCCTTATCCAGACTCAGGCCTGGAACTTCTGTGAGCAGAGAGGGCTTCATCCTGAACCCAGGGGCCTCTGCCATAATGGGACACATGGGCTTCAAGCTTGCCCAGTAGCAGCTTTCCTGGTCCAGAGCTGAGTACAGCCCTTGGCCCAGCCCGTGCCCTGACCCACCATCCCACATGTGAGAGTGTGTGGGAACCTGTGCTCCGCCTGCTCTCTGATGTCAGGCTGCCCAGCCGGTTCTGACACCTCATGCTGAGAAAGCCTGGGTTCTGCCCAGGGTGTGGCTGTGGGGCTCTGGGGGAGAGATGGTGGAGCCCTGCATAGCACGTCCCTATCTCCTGCCAGCCATCCGCAGGACAGCACCCTGATCATCCTGTGATGTGGGCCGGTGGCAGGCTGTCGCTAACCCTTCATCGACCCTCTAGGTGTTGAGGGGAGCAAGGGGACCATCCCTGGTGACAGACAGGGCACAGCAGCACAACTGCCCAGTCTGCTCTCTGCTGAGGCGGGGGCACGGTGGGCTTGGGCAGCCGGGTCTCGCTGGCCCTGTGCATTTGGCAGCAGTGTTTGTTCTTTCCTGGCTCATTCCTTCAGTTGTGTCCATGCACAGCATCCCTCCCAGACCACCAGAGCAGAGGAGCTGAGAGAGGGGACGTTGATAGGAGAGTTGTCTGCTGGCTTGGGGCCATATGCTATGCTTCCAACATATAGATTCAGTGCCTTCCTTGGTACATGGGAGTCACCTGCCTCCCAGGATGCCAGAGCCATTTCAGGTCCTAAGGCTGAGGTCAGACTTAAGCCTCCTGCTCAAGTCCCTCAGCCTAGAACAGGGCACTGGCTGTTAGGGTGCTGAGATGGCAGCCTGGCCTAATCACCACTGGTTTCCTCTCTGTCCCCAGTCCCTGGACTTGAGGATTCTAAGGAGAAAGACTTCCTGGCTTGTTGTGAGGTGGCTGACCATAGGGTGGTCCTTTGTTTCTGTGCATCCCTTCTCTGTAGCCATAACTCCTCCAGTGGCAGCAACCCCCCTCCCTAGGCCTTATCTATCTGCCCAGCCAAGATGCTCATCCCTAAATTAAAGGACATCTTGCACTGCCATTGTGTTAGCTGATGGATGCTGTGGCTGGGGTGGGAGATTCACTGCTTGAGGACCCCGCTCCATCGCCTGACCCCCATCCAACTCCCTTAGTATGTGTCCAGAATATTGTCTAGCTGATTATCGCATGGGCACTGCTCTAGCAGACAGAGCAGGCAGGCCACGTGGGTCTCCCCAGCCCCTATGGGATCAGGAGAACTGCATGGTAGGCAGAGGAACCTTGGAGGAGGGCCCTGGATCTGTGGTCCTGTCCTGGCTCCATGCCTGGTTTCTGTGCATAGCACGTCAGGCACCACCCTTCCCCTCTCTGGGCCTGGGTTTTCCTGGGCTGGACTAGAGGGCCTCTTTGGTGTCATTTAATAGTCACCAACACCTGTTTTATTAGGCCCAGGGCTCACAAAGTTCAAGGGCTAGTTTGCCAGCCAGCCCTTACCCACCTATGGTTGGTGGTCTGGGTATTGGTAGTACAATACCCTTTGGTCACAAGAGGAACAGCATGAAGGGGTGGGTTCAAGGGGTCCTGACCTCCAATTCCTGCCCCTCTCCACCTTTCCCGTGTCTGGGATTGTGCTACCACCCAGCCTGCGTGTGGGAGGGGTAGTGGACACTGGTAGGCCTTCAGAGTGTGTGTGTGGGGTAAATTGGATGGAGGCCTTTTTTCCTTATAGGCAAGAGTTGAAATTAACTCACTTACTTGATAGAAGTGGTCACAGTAGACACTACCCAGCAAGGGCTGGATAAGCTGGGCTGTCTGATCAGAGGACACTCCCTGGACGTCCCCTTGGATCAGCAGACTGCTGTTCTAGCCTTCCACTCCCTCTGCCTAGAATTCTGCCCCTCCCTCACATGCTCCTTGGCGGCTTGGCCAGAATGGCGCCTGCGGGTCCTCCTTGTCCTTGGCTGTGACTCCCAGTCCCCAACCCAACGTTACCCTGGTCACCTGCTTGTCCACGGGTCTTTCTCCCAACATCTCCCCCGGATCATGGGCTTGCTGTGGAGCTTGGCACGGACCTGAGGAAGCTCAGGCTGGGAGGACTTGATTCCTGAAGGGAGGCAGGGCAGGGGCTGGGGTCTCAGCTGGCCATGGCTTAGGGCTCACACACTCACCCTCTGTCCTCAGTTAACCAGGAGCTAGTGCGGAAGGTCAGCGGGAAGGACCAGCTGGTGGTGCACAGCAACATGGAGTGCAACGTGGGCCTGTTGCGCCTCTACCCGGGGATTTCTGCCTCCCTGGTAGGGACGGCCTTCTTCGAGCCTGCTGCCGTCCAGCGCCCCCAGGCCGCCCCTGCTCCGGGAGCCCCAGTGCTGCACGCTTACCTTTTCTCCAGGACTGCTCTGCTGAGCTGGTCCTTGTCTGGGTTAACGTGTGGCCTCCATGAAGGGGTGTAAGGCTGAGCAGCCCCTCTGCCACCTAAGCTGAGGCTTTGGAGACCATTTGGGGTGTGGGCTTGTTTGTGTGGACACTGGAGGATGCTCAAAGGAGCCTAGTGACACCCTCAGCGTGTCACTCTAAGGCCAATGCAAGTGGCCCTGGGACTGCTTTCTCCCTTTCCTTTTTAGACAGGTCTTGCTGCATAGCTCAGGCTGGCTCGGTACTTTACTCCTCCTGCCTCACCCACTGCTGAGACTGCTTTTTCTTGTCATTGCCTTTTGACCCTCTTTTGCTTCCTGTCATTGGCCTCTCAACCCCTGGCTGTCTCTGGAGTGACCATGGCACCTCCCTGATCTATTGTCTGAGATGCTGATAAGGACCCAAGGCTGTCCTCTGTCTTCTAAGTGGAGCTGTCCAGCTTGAGGGTGTGGCCGGGGCTGGGTCCCAAGGCCCCTGAGTATTTGTTAGCACACTATCCTGTCCCCCGTGCTGCTTCCGGGCATGCTTTGCTGAGCTCCAGGCAGGTCAGGCGCTTGGGCCTCTGAAGGCCTTCTCTGCTGCCTGCACCTTCCCCGAGGTGTTCCACACGGTGTCAGTCCGGCCTTTCTGGGGCCTCTGAGGAGGAACGGGGGTATGTTGGGGCTCAGTCTCTCTTAGCTTTCCCCACAGTCAGTGGTTGTACTTGGCATCAAAGCCTGACCACCATGGGAGGAAAACCTAGGACAAGCTGTGCTGCTGTTGCCTGCGGAAGCTCCCTCAACCTGTACCCCACCTGCACAGGTCCGTGCCTTCCTGCAGCCCCCACTGAAGGGTGTGGTCATGGAGACCTTCGGCTCCGGCAACGGGCCCACCAAGCCAGACCTGCTGCAGGAACTGCGGGCGGCGGCTGAGCAAGGCCTGGTCATTGTCAATTGTACCCACTGCCTTCAGGGGACAGTGACCTCAGACTACGCATCTGGCATGGTAGGGGTGGAAAATGGACCTTGGGGAAAAGAGGTTTGATAGGCTTATATCTGGGCTCTGCTTCCCCACAGCTGGGGGAAGTTCCTTGGGTCAGAGCCGGGATACTTGAGGGGCGGTACACCAACCTCCCTTTCTGGCTCCTCCTCCAGGGTATGGCAGGTGCTGGCATTGTCTCAGGCTTTGACATGACGTCAGAAGCTGCCCTGGCCAAGCTGTCCTATGTGCTAGGCCAGCCAGGGCTGAGCCTAGGTGACCGTAAGGAGGTACGTTGCATCCATGGGGTTGTTGCAGGGACTCAGAGCACATACAGGTCTGCTGGCTCCTGGGAAAGTTAGCAGGGGTGCTTGTGTGTATGGTTTGAAAGGGGCGGGGAGGAGGGGCTCCTTGTGGGAAACAAGACCAGCTCTGATCAAGCTCATCCAGGCCTTTCCGTTACTAGTCTCTGGGGAGCCTTGGGTTCTGCGTACCAGTTCTGCACCCCTCTCTCACTGTTCCCAATATCCTGTCCTGCTCCTCCTTCCCAGGTGGGACATAGCATGTCCCCATGGGCTGCTGGCCCCTAGTAAGGTCTTGGAAGACTCTGAGCTTCTTGGATGGGAGGCAAGACTGGCCTTGTGTAGGGACTGCTGAGGTCACACCCAACCCATGCATGGTTGGAGCATGAGGGGAGAGTGTCAGCTGGGGCAGGCCCTTCTCCCTGCCCTGGGGATCCAGACCCTCCCAGCTTGTCTAGATGCCCTGGTTCAGTGCTGGCTGAGCTCACCAGCCTCCATGTGCTCCTGTTCTAGCTGCTGGCCAAGGACCTTCGTGGGGAGATGACGGTACCCAGAGCAGAGGAGGACCGGTCCTCACTGCAGGGCAGCAGGGTAGCATGGCTCCTCAGTCTAAACAGCAGCCAGGTACTGCTTGGGGTGTATGGGCGTGGCAGGGCCTGCACACCCTCATGCCAGGACCCACCATCCACTGGAGGAGGGATAGGAGAAGGATGTGTGGTGGGTGGTGAGGCTTTGCAGGGATCACATGGCAGTTGGGGAAGGGGAAGATGGGGCAACCAGTGGGCCTCCTGTGGTCAGGGCACGTCAGTGCTGGCCTGGATCTCAGAACCGGGGTATACCAGAGCAAGGCGGGATGTTGTCTATCCTGATTGCTAGAGTCAGGGCTGCTTGGAGGCTCTCCCAGACTCCGAGCTGGGGGTTGCCAGCCCCACACTTGCTCTAATGTGCTCTAATCTCCCAGGTGCTGTAGATTAGGCCTGCCACTGACCCCAGAGGGAAATTTGATTTCCCTCTGCCTTCAAGACCTGA
This sequence comes from Nannospalax galili, assembly GCF_000622305.1. NCBI lineage: Eukaryota > Metazoa > Chordata > Mammalia > Rodentia > Spalacidae > Nannospalax > Nannospalax galili. The sequence goes on along the minus strand of NW_008360325.1, from coordinate 237,032 downwards.
GTGTCAGATTCAGGAAGGGGAGGGGAAGGACTCAGGACCACCTGTCTCAGGAACCCAGCAGTGCTCAAGTGCTTCCTGGTCAGGGCCTTTAGGCTCTGTGTAGAGCTGCCTTATGATTCAGGTGGTTAACTACTCCATGCTGAGTGTGGGCGGTGGCCAGATGAAAGGGACTGGGTATGTGGCCTGTCATTAGGGTGGCTGCGTGGAGTTCCTAATCCCTTTAGGGGCCCAGCAGGTCAGCAGCTGATCACAAGGATGTCATTAAGCCAACCATGGATGCCAGACAAGGTGATACCTTGAGGGCCTTGGAGAGCCCCTGGACAACTGGGTACTGGGGCAGGTGGCCCTTATAGGAATGTTAGATCTGTGTAGTCAGGCCCTTCTGGGGAAGTGGGGAGACCTTCACTCCTTCCCATATCCCCTCAAGGGATGACTTAGGACTCTAACCCTGTCATTAGTGGAGGCAGGAAAAGGAATGGACCTTGGGGGTCAGTGGCAGGCCTAATACACAGCTGGAATGGAGGGAACCAGGAGGTAACCTGGTCTTTGTTTTGCGGGCATGGGGCCAGGTGGGCCTGTGGGTGGGCAGGGAGGCTCACCCTCCCTGTGGGGTGGTTCTGGTGTTCCTCCTGTGTGGGGAGGTGGGGTTCACATAGTTTGGGGACTACTGGCTCTGTCCATCCTTACCCTGGGGATGCTAAAGACCCCATGGCAGGGGCCCAGGTTGCTATCACTGTTCCCCCAGGAGGCTAATGACATGCAGGACATCCTGATGCCTAGTCTGGTCCTGGCTGCAGCCCATGCTGGTGACCTGAACACTCTGCAGGCCCTCGAAGAGCTGGTGAGCCTGCGCCACTGGGGACAAGCTAGGAGGCAGGACACTGCTCTCAGGACAGAAGGCTCTCCCCAGGGCCTTATTGACCATGCTGAAGCATGCGGGGCGGTGGGTCTGCATTCTAGCCCAAAGGCCTTGCTGGAGGTGGGTGTAGTTGGCTGTGTAGACCCCACCCCATCCTCCCCACCCCCTCTGCATGACCTGCCTGGCCCTGCCCAGCCCCTCTCTGGGTTGTGTGTTCTTGTGTCATCCTAGGGCAGAGATCTACGCTTAGAGGACTGTAGTGGTCAAACCCCACTGCATGTGGCTGCACGGAGGGGCCATGCTGCAGTGGTCACCATGCTGCTGCAGAAGGGTGTGGATGTGAATGCCCAGAATGAGGATGGCCACAGTCCACTGTTGCTGGCTGTGAGGGGCAGGTACCAGGGCCCTGGGAGTTGCAGTGGTGTGTGGGCAGAGGGAGTGGAGAGAGGGTACATATTTGGTGTGAGCAGAGATCAGGTGTAACATGAACAGGGCCAGCCAGGGAGGCCTGGTTCTGTGGGGCAATCCTGAAGGGCTCCATGGGGGAGGTGACCTCTGAAGATGCTGGAAAGGAGAATGTCACTGACAAGGCACAAGGGGCCCCGATGTCCTCCAGTCAGCCATGTGTGCCGAGATGCAGCAAGGAAAGAGCTAGTAGATGGGTTATGACAGGCACGGGGGGTTGGCCTGGTCCTCACCCCACGAAGAAGGTTGGGGTGTATGATTGGTAGGGCTGCGTCCACTTCCTCTCATCCTCTCCAATTCTGCTTGCTGGTTTCAGGCAGGCCAGGCCCTGCCCTGGAAATGGCCAGAGTGGGTGTGCAGGCATTACCTAACAGCCTATGAGGGAAAGGAGACAGGACCCTGGGGGTGCCCTCAGGCCTGCCAGCTTCTTCCTGGATCATGTAGGAGGGCTCAAGCCACACTGGTGGCCCTGCTGGTGTCCATCCCAGAGCAGCATCAGGTGCAGAGGGCATGTGTGTGTGGAGTCTGGTACTTCCTCCTCAGCCTGGTGGAGCATGACGGGGCAGACCTGTCTGGCAGGGTCGTCCCCACAGCCCAAGTTCCCCAGATCAGCTTTTCCCGGGTTTCTGCCAGAAACAACCCTGCAGACCCAGGGTCTTGAGGGGGGTGGGGGGGATAGATGTTTGTGAGTTGCACAAGGGAGACCATGTCTGAGCTCAGGGTCACCAGATGCTAGTTGTCCAGTCCTGGCCCCTCCCTAGCTAGAACCTAGGGTCGGGGTTCTGAGGCTAAACCTTCCTTCCAGAGCAAGCCTGGTGGGTGGATGGCACCAAACCTGGACTGGAAGACCACTGCATGGCCATAACATGGGTGGGTGGAGACCCCAGGCTGCCTCCCTAGCCCTGTGCACAAATGGCCCAGGGCCCACGGGGAGCTCTGCAGACTGGGACCCTCCAAGTCCACCACTCACATTGCCCCAGTGCCCCCTAAAGGTGGAGCACCCATGTAATGTAGTGTGCCCCTGACACGTGGCACAATGGGGTACAGTTGGGTGATTGTGGTGCGAGAGTCAGGGTGATCCCCTTTGGACTTGGCCAGGCAGCTTCGGGTCTAGTTCCCAGCAGGCATCTCCCTCTCTAGGCTTGACTTGTTGAAATTGCCTTAGGAAATGGCTTCTGAGAGCTGAGGAAGGTTGGCAGGGTTTGGATCACACTGATAGCACTTTTTCACGGCAGGCATCAGAGTGTCATTGGGCTGCTGCGGGCTGCTGGGGCTTCCCTGTCTCCCCAGGAGCTGGAGGATGTCGGGACAGAACTGTGCAGGTGATGGCCGGAGCACCTATGTCTGTGGGGAGTGGGCTCAGGCTCCAGGGAGGCAGTAGGCTGCTGGGAGGGTCAGGCTAGCCAGGTGGGGCTGAGGAGGGAGAGCCCACACCCAGGTGGCATGGTTGACTGATAGGCAGAGGTGTCTGACCCAAACCCTGTTACAGGCAGGAGCACTTGACAGAACAGTCCAGCAAGGGTGTGCACATGGGCTCGGGGGGCATTGGGAGTTCGGGTCAGGAAAGGGAAAGGCAGAGGGGGGAACCGACCTGGGCTGTGGCAGTTAGTGGGAGCTGGGGTGGAGTGTTATCGCTCCTATGTTCATCCTGCTCAGGCCATGGCTGTGGGACTTTAGGCTGATTTGTTAGGACATTTCCAGTTTACTGGTCCCAGTCTCAGACCTCTGCACCGGTCTGCAGTATCTCAAGAGACAAGTACTGCTTGCTAAATCCCTCCCTGACCCTTGTCAGTGATTGAGGGATGAGGGGTGGTTCACAGAGGTGATGGGGCCAGGGTGGGAGGCCCCAAGAGAACTGCAGCTGGTCTTAGTTGGCTTTAAGGGGACTTCTGGGTGACTTGGTCCAAGACTGCACCCAAGCGGGCCTTGTTGACACCACTGACAGATGGGGAAACTGAGGGAGGAAGCAGATCCCAAACAGTTGAGGCTAGCTAGAGCCAGCCATTCTGCAGGACTCTGTTTTGTGGGGCTGGGCCAACCTGAGCTGGCTGGGCTGCTGTGGAAAGGCAGTTGTGGGTGGACTGGGAAGGCTAGAGGTGGATCCAACATGACTCATCCCAGAAATTATCCAGGACTGCTGGGGGGCCGTGGCCTCCTAAGCAGGCAGGAGTCACTGGGCCACTTGGGCCTTCTCTACTCCTAAATCATCCAGGGTGGAGATACTGGCCCCAGACTTGGAGAGACAGCGTGGGAGGGTGGGGATGCTAACCAGGGCTCGGCCCCCTCACCTCACCTTTCTCTCTAGGGCAAGTAACCCCACATACCCTTTCCAGCCAGGATGCCCCTGTGGCCTGCTAGAGTCCAGGGCCTTCTTGAACCCTATACCTCCTGGGTCTCCTCCAGCTGTCTGTGTTTCCTTCTGTCTTGAGACCGGCCAGACACCTCGCAAAGGCTGTGTTGTGAAATATGAAACTGTCAGGGGAATGCCTGGCAGGTGAAGGGTGTGTGCATGCTCATGGGTGTACACGTGTGCATGTATGTGTGTATGATGTGAGCACAGGCCCTTGACCTGAGTCACAGTCACACCCACTGGGTGAAACCAGACTCCAGGCAGCCTTCTGCTGAGACTCCTGCCCCAGGGCTAGGCGATGCTGGGTCAGCTGTTTGGGGCTGGCTTTGTAAGAGTGCCCAGAGCACTGGGAGGGGTACAGGCAGGAGGTGGGCAGGTGAGGGACCCAACAGGTTCTGACAGTTTCCCTCTACCCCCTCCATCCCCTCCAGGCTGGCATCCAGAGCGGACAGCGAAGGCTTGCAAGCGTGGTGGCAGGCAGGGGCTGACCTAGAACAGCTAGGCTATGATGGGCATTGTGCCTTGCAAGTAGTGAGTGCCTGCCTCCTGTGCCCTCACTCCTCAAGTTCCCTCCCAGGTCCCTAGCTCAGGAACAGGAGCAGCGCAGCTCCGCTGGGACATATTTCTCCCACCAGCAACTAATGGGGCTGGACCCTATTAGTCCTAAGGAGGATGGGGTGGGGGAAGCTAGCAAGAGGGGGCAGGGCATCCTGGTGGGTGACACTTGGGGCTTTCTGGGGGTTGCCTCAGCCGCAGCCAACTCCCACAGGTCTCTCTCCCCCTCAGGCTGAAGCAGCTGGGAATTCGGATGTGGTGGCCCTGCTGCAGAGCTTTCAGGGCAGGGTTGGTACCCAGCCCCAGGCCCCCTAAGTTGCAGGGCAGAGCTGGCATCCCCTCAGTGAGCTTCCATTGGTCTGTGGCTGGATCCTGGCACCTGGTGTCCCAGAGCGGGTTCTGGAGACAGCCTGATGAGGCTGAGACAGGCAGCCAAACTGTACAGAGCCTCTCTTGGGAGCTTCTGGGAGGAACACGCTGTCTGAGGAGATGGGGGCTACTGGAGGAGCTTGACAGTCTTGCTTTGGGCGCCTGGGAGGGCCCCGCAGCGTTCCACCTTGCCTGAGGAATTAGGCCTGTATCCAGATGGCATCCATCCCCATTTCATTATCTGGTAGTCCTGGAGTTTGGACACTGACTGGGTATAGACAGGGCACCCAGGGTTGGGTAGGGCTAGGGAAGCCCTGCCTCTTTACCTGGGCCTCCACGTGTCCTCAGCAGACCTCGTTTCCAGGAAGTGCTCCCTGGCCTCTCACCTGCCATCCTACTGTAGTGTGAGACCTTCCTTACTGCTGGAGGGACCTCACCCACACTGACCCCTTTTGCCAAGACAGTGTCCTCTCTGCTGGAACTCCCAGGCCTGTTTGCAAGACAAATTGGGAGGTCTTTGTTGAACAGAATGTCAATAAAGTTGTTGTGGGGGACAGCTGCCTCCCCAGGTCTCCAAAACTGGCTTAGATGTGTCTGTGAGCTGTGACTGTGTAGGGATGTGGAAAGTAGGCCTCATGCTCTGGGACAGAGCCATCTCTGCAGAAGATGAGCAGGACACTTGGGCAGTCTTCCAGAGACTGGCCAGGCATGGTGTGGTAGGGTGGCTAGAGAGCCTAGGCAAGCTGTCCTGCCCCACCCCCATCTCTTCAGGCCACGTCTAGTGGCAGCTTCTGTCCCACATCTCTGGAAGACTCATCTGGGGCTAAGTCACCTCCTCCAGGCAGCTGGGGACTGAAGGGGAGTGACAGAGGGCCTTGGCAGAGAGCCCCCAGCATTGGGCATTCCAGACTGCTACCCTCTGTGACCTGGGGGGGCAGGCATCCTGCTGGGCCAGTCTGAGTGGGCAGGCGGTACCCTGATATCGGTGGACAGCTGCAGGACTTGGTTACAGAAAGTGTGCATCCTAAGGATGGGGGATGGGGGGCAAAAGCATGACCCCAGGAGCTGGCCCTTGGCACTCGGGTGGGCCGGGGTGAGGCTCCCCCGCCTACAATCCAGGCTCCTCAGCCTGGTTCCCAGGCCCCAGCAGGCACTGTCCTGGCAGCCTCCCAATTCCTCACCCAGACAGGTGTGCCCAGGCCTTGCACAACCAGGTAATACCACCTGAGCACAGCAGGGCCAAGAAGCCTTTGCCCCACATCCCAGTGAAGCCATGATGAATGACCGAGGAGAGGCCACAAGGCATGAGTGCCAGGAAGACTGATGTCACTGGTGGGCTGTGACCTACAGGGACTAGGGCAGGGCAGTGGGACATTGAAACATATGCCTGGTGGAGGGTGAGCTCACCCTAATGTCCACACAAAGCAGGACCTCACTTTTCTCCCATGGGACTGGCAGAGCCATTGCTTGGGGTACACCATACTCAGTAGATTGTACAGGCCCAGGTGGCTCCCCACTCCCAATTCTACTGAGCTGCTGGCTGGGGAGGCCTGGCTGAGGCTTTCCCCTATGTGGGTCATACAGGCTCTGCATAAGGGGTCAGGGGGCTTCAGCAACTGGGCAAGCAAAAGAGACTCCTATCAGAACTGGCTGCTGGGCCTGGTGCTCAGGCCTCTCCTGTCAACTCACAGCAGACAGCTGCTGGACAAGCTTCTGGAAGGTTGTGGACAGTCAGAGGCACTGTCTAGAATCCTTGGAGGAGGGGTGTTCCCTGGGGAGAAGGTAGACACCAGGAGAGTCAGTTCCTCTGAGGGCATCTAGTCCATCACTGTACATGAGCCACATGACACTTTGGGGCATGCACATTCCACCACACTGGCCTGTTTGTACCCACCGAGCCCCTAAGGAGGGTACCGGGTCATCTTTCCATTTTCCATATGAGTAAACTAAGGCACAGAGTTGTGTAGGAGCCTGGGGTCCCCAAACTGGCACCTGCAGAGCTGGGGAGTCTGGCTGCCCCAGGCCCAGCCTTGTGTGGACAGGGCGTGGGGCCCTAGGGCCCTGCTCAAGTGTGGGAGATGGCTTGCGCCCCGCCCTGCAGAGGGCGTTGCTGTTGCTCACACAGGTAATTTCCCTCTGAGGAGACCTCAAACCCTCCCAAAGTCAAGGTTATCTCTGGGGAAAAATCTCCCTTTCCTCACACCTTCTGTTTTCCAACAGTTTCTATTCTAGAATCAGACTCCAGGCCACCCCTCCAGGCCACCCCCACCCATGACTTATACAAGTAAACAGACTTCTTGAGAATGCAAAGAAGTTCTCTTCCTGCTGCTAGAGAATCACAGGGACCTGAATTGTCACTTGTCTTCTCAGAGTCCCCTCTGAAGCAGAAACTGCCCACCTTTGCCCAGGGAAGGGAGTCCACTCAAGCTGGTTGTACAAGGCAGTTCTGCCCCGCGGTTCCAGTCCCAGGATTTAGCACCGGGAACAGGAGAGGTGGCTGTCCAGTCCTGGTAGTGTGTTTATGTATGGGGGGGGGGTGGCTGTCTAGGGGACCTCTTCTTGGTCATCTTCCTTTGGACTCCTATGACAGGTCCTCTGACTTCACATTCAATCAGATCTACAGAGTCACTGTCAAGAGCTGTGGACTAGAGAAGTCACTGCTCCTCTCTCAGCCTGTTTCCCCATTTGCAAAATGGAAACACAAAAAAACCCCGTCACTATTCACCCTACCTGCTGGTTGTGATAGTTAAACTCGGTACATCAGTGAAAAAGTCTAGGGACTCCTTCACAACTCAGTGGCTGCCTCTTGCCTGGGTCCAGTCTGTGTCCCCTGGGCTGATTGGCCTGGACACGAATCAAATATGGCAACCCCCTGTCGTGCCCTCCCCCCGGGGGGAGTGTCAAGGCTTCTCCCAAACGTTCTCAATTTCCTGAAACAGACCTGTCCTCCCAGTGGGCTGCAGAGGAGTGGAGCAGGTGCCCTCGGGGCTGGGGACATGTACAAGTTCCAGCGCTTGTTGTAGGCAAGGGACAGTGGGAGTCCGGGACGCGCAGGACTAGGCTCGCTCCATCCGCTCCACCTGCCGGGGGAGGCCAGGGTCTGGGAAGCAGAAACTCGCTGCCCCCCTCCCCCCAGTTTCACTTTCTCTTTGTTCCCTCCTCCCCCTCCCACGAAGTTCGCTTTGAAGCCAGTCCGCCGCGGGGCGTGCCCAGGTCGCAAGGGCTCCGCCCCCGCGATCCCCGGCGGGTTCCAGAGCGCATCCAGCAGGCGCGGCCCCTGGCGAGCTGTGCACCGCCCCCCCCCGAGCTGTGCACCCCCGAGCGTGGACGCCGGCGCCGCGTCCCCCGCGCAGACCCCGGCCGGGTGCGCCGGGATGGGCGCCGGGCGCGGCCGGTGAGTCAGGGCCACCC
>NW_008360325.1:221152-228960 GCF_000622305.1 Nannospalax galili | reverse complement strand
AGCCGCCCGGCCCGGAAAAACCGGTCGGGCCAGCGCGGCGAGCGCGTTCGGGCGCCGAGCCGGGCGGCCGCGCCGCATAAAAGGCGCAACCACGCCGGCCGTCGGCGCACGGAGTGCAGCCGGCCACGCACGGGTTTCCGTCTGCGCGGCGCGTCGGAGCCAGCGGTCGCGGACTCGCGCGCCGGGTCCAGTGGTTCTTAACAGTTCAACAGTTCTGTAGCGCAATTGTGAAATGTTTAGGACCACTAGACCCGGCACGCCCGGCGGCGGCGACCACAGCAACGGGGCGGCCCACGCGCGGCCAAGGTCAGCTCGGGGGGCGCACACGGGGGAGCCTGCCACGCGGACCCGCGCTAGGGTCGCTGAGCCGGATCCACCCGCGCGGCCTGGCCGGGGTGCGCAGCGGCGACCCGGGATGCACATGAGGCCGAGATCCATGCGCACCCGAGCTTGGGGACGCGCCGAGTCGCCCACGCTGCTGACATGTGCGGAGAGGCGCCTTGGTCACCTTCCTTCGCTCCAGATCCATCCTCGAAACCCACGGAATACCCCGTGAGAGCCGCCAGGCCTAGGGTTGAGGCGCGCCCCGGCCCTGGGGTTCCAGGGAGCAGTGGCTGGGGCGGTGGCTCTTAGTCTTCGCTGGGAATTTTACGGCTGGAGCCTTCCAGTCACCAGGGTGGAGCAGGGATCCCTTCAGTGCGCGCTGGGTGAACCGAGGACTCCAGGGCCCGACGTGGGGGGGGGCAGCAGGGAGTGTGTGGACAGTGGTAGAGACAGGCCCAGCCCTGATGTGGAGTTGGTGGCTGACACTTTGGGTCCAAGTGTCCCTCTTGTGGCCTCAGGCTCGCTCTGAGGCGGGACACACCCATGCAAAAGGTCTGGGGGAGTTAATGTGAATCCTTAGAAGGCCCTGAGCAAAGTCACATCTTCAGCCGGTCAGGACCTGTCTGATGGGAAGGAATGGACTGCCTACAGGCCTCTAGGTTGTGAGTCTGAGGCACCTCTAGGATAAAGTGAGGCTCCCTCCTATTCGGCCGCTTTGGCCCAGTTAGGGAACCGGCGGAACAGCCTGGGTGCATCTGACTCGGGTTTGCAGCTGGCTAGGGCATTTCCGTCTGCATGAATGATCTCTGTGCCCCACCTGCCCGTGAGAGAGGTACCCTTCCCTCACAGGTGGTGTCACCACACCCCAGGCCACTGAAGGACTGGACAGGAGAGGCCTGAGCTGGGCTCATCACCAGGTGTAGGGAGTAGTGTTCCCTCAGGAGCATCCACCCTGGGTTCACACCTTGCCCTGTGTGCCACTGTGGCCACTGCTAAGGGTGCTTGAGGGCTGGTATCACGATATCCAGCCATGGTGCTCTGAGGAGATGCTCCACCGCCCACTGTCATGAGGGTTTCATTTCATAGCATGTTCTACCTAGGGCAGCTGGATCTCTCTTGGCACCTCAGTGGGGGTGAGGGGGGTGGTGGAGGGTGGTGGGTGGGGGGAGTGCAGGTGGCTGGTGTTGGGTGTTGTCTGTAGTTTTGAATCATTCCACTTCATTTTAATTTGTATATTCTAGGTTGATAAAAATAAACACATTCAAAAGCATCCCTGTGTCCTTAAGGCTTTTCATTCAGGCCTCCTCTCCTATGGCCTCTTCCTAACTCCCTGGAGCAGGAATTGGGCTGGTTGAGTGTATATGTACCGGGGAGGGATCCCTATAGCTCAGGTCTTGGCCTTCAGGCCTGCCAACTTTTTTCTGGCTGCAGAGCTGGCTACCTCTAGGTTTCTGGGCCAAACACCCTCCTACCCTCCTGAGAGTTTGAGCTGTGGCTGTTTCGAGCCAGAGTGGGGAGTGAGCCTGGCTTTCGGGAAGGACTCCAGCCACTGCTGCCTGCTTCCTGCCTCTCTGTCAAGGTCCCTCAGTTGGCTTCCATCCACTCTTGGCTGGAGATAGTGGGGACCTGGCTCTGGGGACCTGGCTAGGGGAAAGGGTGGGCTAAGGGCCTGGAGAGGCAGAGGAGTGAGGCTCCAGCCACAGGGGATAGGGTAGGGCTGCCTCCTACAAGCAAGCAACTTTGGCAACCAACTCCCTTATGCTCTGGAACTATTTGCAAAGAGGGTCAATGGGGATGGATGGGGGGTGGGCACCGAGATGATGCAACTGATCCCACTGAGAACTCACCCCAGCAAGCTAGAGCTCTTGCAGAAGGAGGCATTGCCTCACAGTGGGAGGGCTTCTAGCAGGCTGGTTGGAAAGGGTACCTTGTAGTCAGGGCCCTGGAGGGTCAGTGGAAAGCCCCAGGTAGCACTGTGCTGGGATAGGAAGCACCTACCTTGCAGAGACTAGACCTGAACTTTGGGGGTTCCCAGCCCCCTGCACACTTCGCCTCTCAGGAGTTTCCGGGACTCATCCCCTTTGGTGATGGGGTCCCCAAAATGTTAGCAGGCCCCTTGGAGATCTTTCCCAGTCCCTCCCTAGGCTGCAATGTGAGTGTGAGGCTTTGTCCTGTGAGGGATGTGAACAGAGGTGGCTCACCTACTGCTTTCTCTGCCTCTGAGAGGAACTAGGGCAATATAGGGCTATATCCTGGGGCCCAGCACAGCATCCCAGGGGGCCGACCAACTCCTCGGTTTGCCTGAGACCCCCCCACCCCCATTTAGCACTGAAAATCAGCAGTTCTGAGAACTCTGTCAGTCCTGGGCACACTGGGACAATTGTTCATCCTGGACCAGCTCATGGTACACATCACCGTAGCCACTCAGACTACTTCCCCTCCCCACCTGGCTTTCCCACAGCAGAACTACACCTGTGTTTTTAAAGCCACTGTTTTTTTGGTCTCCATTAAAGCTGCCAAGCCAGTAAGCTAGCTTCGTTCTCAGGCTTGGGCAACTGACTCACCTGGACGCTTAATGAAGAGCAGAGGCCCAGGCTCCTGAAGTAGGATGGCGGGTTCCCAGGTGGTTGTAGTGAATGCCCGGGGCTGAGAACTGGTACTGAGCAGCAGGCCTCAGTAAGGAGAAAGGATTGCAAGAGGAAGCAGGTTCCTGCACCTGTAGCTCTGGGCTTTGGAGATAGCCTGGCTCTCCTGTCTCTAGGGGATCCCATGGTACAGCAGGCCCCCTCAGCATCCAAGCCAGAGCCTCTCGAACAGGTAACTCGAAGGAGACCAGGGATGGATAAACACCTGCACAGGGCTCCCCTCAAGTCTGATTTGACAGTGTTTACAGTGGAGAATGGCCAAGAAGAAAAGGAAGGATAGAGGATGGATCCTCACACTCTCTGCCCCCTCAGAGATTCCGGAAGCCTACAGGGAATAGATCTGTCCACTTGGAAAGGGAGGACTCTGGGGCTATCAGTGACTGGCTTTCTAAGTCTCTGCTTGGGGTTCTGAGAGCTGAAGGCAGGGCAAGGACCCTCGGAATCAGGCCTGCCTGAGCCTTCCTGTGGGGTGGGAGGAAGCTGTGCTTGTCTCTATTTAAAACAGCTAGACAGGAATTGTAAGGATGTAGTTGGCTGGGAAAATACCACTAGCCAACCCAGCCCCACTGACATACAGATGCTCCATGTATGATTGGGTTCTGTCCCAATGAAACTTACCGTAAATCAAAAATACTGTAAATTGAAAAATGCATTTAAAATATTTTCTTTATTTTTATTTTATGTGTGTGAGTTTATTGCTTGCATGTGTGTAAGTGCATCTGTGTCTTGCAATGCTCTCAGAGGTCAGAAGAGGGCGTTGGATCCCCTGGAACTGGAGTTAGGATGGTTGTTAGCCACTGTGTGGGTGGTGGGAATCGAATCTGGGTCCTCTGCAAGAACAGTCAGTGCTCTTAACTGCTGAGCCAACTCTTCAGCCCCCAAAATGCATTTTTTAATAAAGTATTTTCTTTATAATTTTTATTTTGTGTGTATGAGTATATTGCCTGTATGTATATGTAAATGTACCCATGTTGTACAATGCCCTCAGAAGTCAGAAGAGGCTGTGGGATCCCCTGGAACTGGAGTTACAGATGATTGTTAGCCTCCATGTGGGTGCTGGGATTTGAACCGGGGTCTTCTGCAAGAGCAGCCAGTGCTTCTGACCACTTAGCCATCCCTCCAGCTCCTGAAAAATGCATTTTATACTCTGATTAACCCATCATAAAGTTGAAAAGTCTTTGTTGAGCCAGCGTAAGTTGGGGTTATCGGTCTCCAGCCATTGGTACCTAGCACCAGCAGAATAGATATCCCTTTTTAGAACACACAGAATACTTTCCAAGATAGAATTTATTTATTTATTTATTTATTTATTTGAGATGGGGTTTCCCCGTAGCCCTAGCTGGCCTGGAACTTGCTGTGTAGATCAGACTGGCCTTGAACTCATAGAGATCTGCCTGCCTCTGCCTCTAGAATGCTGGAATTAAAGGTGTGCATCACCACACTTGAGTCTCCAAGATAGAATATCTTAGGGGCCAGAAAACAATTCTGATAAACCTAAAGTGACTAAAAATGTGGAGAATGGTGTCTGACCGTAATAGAATTAAAATGAAAAACCTTAATCAGAAAGGTAGTCCCAAATACTTTGTAACTAAATTATATACTGCTAAATAACGCAAGCACCAAGGAAAACTTCAAAAGAAATTAGCAGGTTGAAGACAGGCAATACAGCTCAGTGGTGCTGTGTAAGGCCCCAGGTCCCATCCCCAGGACTGCCAAAACAAACAAATTAGCATATATTTTGCAATGCAATGAAAGGCAAGAAAAATATATGTAAACTTGATTGATGAGGCAATCAGTCTTTAGAGGAAATTTTACAGCATTAAAATGTCTCTCTCAGAGGCTGGAGAGATGGCTCAGTGGTTAAAAGAACTTGCTTTTGCTCTTTCAGAGGACCCAAGTTCAACTCCCAGCAACCACACTGGGCAGCTCAAAATTTCCTGTAACTCCAGCTTCTGGGGGATCCAACACCCCCGGTCTCCTCCGGCACCTGCACTCACCTGCACATACCCCCATACCTCACATGCATACATACATAATAAAAAATAAAAATCAATCTAGAATGACTATATCAGGGTCAGGGAGATGCCTTGGTCTGAAGACACTTGCCACCAAGCCATCTGTCCCTGAAACCCACATGGTGGAAAGAGAGAATCAACTTCTACAAGTTGTCTCCTGGCCTCCACACTGGCACACTACATACATACAAAATAAATTATAAAGAAAAAATGTCCATATTAAAGTTGGGCATGGTGCTGCACTCCTGTAATCCTAGTACTTGGGAAGTGGAGACAGGAGGATCAGGAGTTCAAGGCCAGCTTCAACTACATAGTGAGCTCAAGGCCAGCCTGGGTTGTGTGAGACTCTGTCTTAAACAAATCAAAAAATTGCCTATATTAGAAAAGAAGAGAAGTCATATATAAATGAGACCTCAGCTTCCACCTTAAGAAATTAGAAAAGATGGGGCTGGAGAGATGGCTCGGCAGTTAAGAGCACTGGCTGCTCTTGCAGAGGACCTGGGTTCAATTTCCAGCAGCACATGGCGATTAAGAGTCGTAGAGTCATCTGTAACTCCAGTTCCAGGGGAATCTGACACCCTCTTCTGATCCCTTTGGGCATTGTACAAAATGGGTGCACTTACACACATGCAGGTAATTACACTCATATACATAAAATAAAATCATGAATAAAATATTTTTAAAAATTAGAGTGCTGGGTGTGGTGGCACATGCCTTTAGTCCCAGCACTTGGGAGGCAGAGGCAGGTGGATCTTTGTGAGTTCGAGGCCAGCCTGGTCTACATAGTGAGTTCCAGGACAGCCGGGGCTACAAGGAGACCCTGTCTCAAAAAGAACAATATATACATATATATTAGAAAAGAAGTTGAAATTGAGGTAACATTAACCAAAAGACACAAAATTTCAGTAAGACAAGAGCAGTAGGTTCAAGAGACCTGCTTTACAACATGGTGACCCTGGTTAACAGTGGGTTGAAGTCTTAAAAACTGTTGAGAGCATGTTTTAAGTGTTTTCATAATGAAATACAGCCATGCAAGGTAATGCCCATTATCTACATCAGCCATTCTACAGTGAGTTCATATTTCAAAACAAACCATGTGTAATAAATATATACAACTTATTTGTCAAGTAACTACATAAACAACGGAGCAAAAATCTTCAGTTGAGAAAGGAGAGTAAATGAACCTAAAATAAGGAAAAGAGATGAAATAATAAAGGTCAGAATGAGAATCAATGAAATAGAAAACAGAAAAATAACAGGAGCACCAAGAAGAAAAGCCAGTTCTGTCAGACAAACACCAAAAACGATAAACTCCAACACGGGGAGGTAGGAAGACTTCAAGCCGGGGCCGGCCTGGCTATATAAAGGTTTCAAAAAAAATATGAAATAAATAAACCTCAAAGCTGGAGGGATGGCGCAGCGGTTAGAGTGCTTGCTGCTCTTGCAGAGGACCCAAGCACACATGTTAGGCAGTTCACAGCTGCCAGGAAATCCAGATCCAGGGGGTTCAACACCCTTTTCTGAGCTCCAAGGGCACCTGCATGCACATGTACATACATACACAAAGACACACCTATTTTTTATTTATACACATAAATAAAAAAATAAAATAAATCTTTAGCCAGACTGATGAGGGTTAATAAAAGAGAGAAAACACAACTCATTGATGTTAGGAGATGGGACATTACCACAGAGCCTACAGATATTGAAAGAGTGTAGTGGCCTATCATGTATAGTTCTATACCTATGCAAGTAAATTTGACAATCTAGATGAAATAAAGCACGTCCTTTAAAAGATAAAAACTGGAGGCTGGAGAGATATCTCAGTGGTTAAGAACACTGTTCTTGTAGAAGACCCAGGTTCAAATCCCAGGACCCACATGGCAGCTAACAACTGTCCGTAACTCCAGTTCCAGGGGAATCCAACAGCTTTTTCTGTCCCCCTTGGGCACTGCACGACACGGGTGTATTTACCTACATGCAGGCAATATACACAAACACATACAATTTTTTAAAAAGATAAAAACTATTGAGCCAGGTGTGGGGGTGCACACCTGTAATTCTAGCACTCAGGAGGCAGAGACCAGGACTGCAGCAAATAAGGCTAGCCTGGGCTATGTAGTAAGTCCCAGAGCAGTCAGGACTACTTATATATATATTTGTATATATGTATATATATATAGTAAAACTCACTCAAAAAATGGAAAACCTGGATAGTCCCATATCTAGTAATAATGTTAGAATTTCCAGTTTAAAGTCTTCCAATAAAGAAAACTTCAGGGAAGGGAGGGGGTATGAAGGCAGATTTTACCCTTTAGGGGATTGAGAAGGGTTTGCTCATGATCTTGATTGTGGTAATTAATGTGCTTTACATTTTATTACATTTTAATTAAATTATTTATCTGGCTGTGTGTGTATGTGTATATGTGGGCGCACACGGAGGTCAGAGGACAACCTGCAGGAATCTGTTCTGTCCTACTATGTGGGTCCTTTGAACTCAGGTTGTCAGGCTTGTCAGCAAATACCTTTGTCTACTAAGCCATCTCACCACACTGTTTGTTTGTTTATTAAATATTTTATGTAGGAGTCATGTTTTGTTTTCTGACACAGGGACTCACATAGCCAAGAGTGGCTGTGAACTTGATACATAGCCAAGGATGGCTGTAAAGCCCTCACCCTCTTCCCTTCATGTGCTGGGACGACAGGTGTTTGCTACCACACCTGACTAAAATAACTTTTCTTTCTTTTTCTTTTCTTTTTTTTTCAGTCTTTTTTTTTTTTTTTTTTTTTTTTTTTTGAGACTGGGTCCCCCTTGTGCCCCACC
>NW_008360325.1:170998-221005 GCF_000622305.1 Nannospalax galili | reverse complement strand
CCCTCCCTCCCTCCTTCCCTCCCTCCCTTCTCTCTTTTTTCCTTTCTTTTGAGACAGAGTATCACATAGCTCAGACTGGTCTTGAATTTCATAATTACCTGAGGTTGACCTTGAACTCTGATCCTCTTGCCTCCACCTTCCAAGTGCTGGGATCCTGCTTAGTTGATCTAGTTAATGGTTTGAGAGGTGTCAGATCATCAAATTTCACACTTTATGTTAGAGACTTTACATGCCAATTAACCTTCAGTAATCCTGGAACCCTAAAGAGCCCTACCCAGGGCCTCCAGGTGGGCCTCCCCCCTTGATTTGTGGTTTTACTATTTCCACCAGTTTTGGAGCTCGCATTCATCATTTCTAAGTAAGTCGCTTGTAAATAGGGTGATCTTTGGGGGACCGCTTCCAGTTTTGTGAGGTGGGACAAGCTAAACCTGTATTGTAGGGCTGGTTTTCCCCAGTGAGGTGGCTGTCTGAGCATCCCGCCCTGAGCCTTGTGAATAAGTGTTTTCTTTCTGGTTTGTGGGGAACACAAATTATTTCCAGCATGGTTTAAATTCTTTAATTAATTAATTTTTATTTAATGTGTATAAACGTTTTGCCTCTATGTATGTAAGTGCAGCCGTGTCATGTAAAGCCTGTGGAGACCAGAGAGGGAGTTGGGTCCTCTGGAACTGGAGTTTACTGTTGGTCATTAGCCACCATGTGGGTGCTGGGAACTGAACCTAGGTCCTCTACAAGAGCAATCAGTGCACCTAACCACTGAACCGTCTTTCTAGCCCAGGTTTTTCTTTTTTTTTTTTTTTTAAATTATGGGGTAATATATAATAAAATTTGCCATTTTAGATTTTTTTTTTTGGTCTTTTTGAGATGGGGTCTCCCTGTAACCTCAGCTGACCTGGAACTTGCTATGTAGACCAGGCTGGCCTTGACTCACAGACCTGCCTGCCTCTGCCTCCCGAGTGTTAGGATCAAAGGCGTGTGCCATCATGCTCGGCTATTTCAGATGTTTCTAATTGTTCAGTCATTAAGTATATTCCCACTATGTGGCTATCACTACCACCCATGTAGAGAACTCCCACTATCAGCTTCAGAATTAAAACTGTATCCAGAGAACACTGACTCCTTTCCCTTTCTCCTTGGGCCCTGGAAACCTCAATCTGTCTCTGCAGTCTGAGGACTGTGGTACTTTACAGAAATAGAATCAGGTAACATTTGTCCTTGTGGGAGTGCCTCACTTCATTGAGAATAATGTGTCTTTAAACAATCTATTATTTTTATTTTATGTGTATGAGTGTATTGCCTATATGTAAGTGTTGCACAATGCTCACAGAGGTCAGAAGAGAGCGTAAGATCCCTTGGAACTGGAGTTAGGATGGTTGTTAGATGCCTGTGGGTGCTGGGAACCAAACCTGGGTCCTCTGCAAGAGCAGCCAGTGCTCTTAACTGCTGAGCCATCTCTCCATCCCCGAGAGTGTGTTTAAGATTCATCCATGTGTAGCATGAGCCATAATTTCTTCCTATTTCAAGGCAGAGTAATATCCCATTGCATGGATATACCACTTTTATTTTATCCCCCCCCCATCTCCTTTGCCCTCCCTATCCTCTCTCTTTCTTTCCTGTGGTGCTGGGGATGAAGCCCAAAGCTTGATTGTGCCAGGCAAGTGCTCCATCATGGAGCTGTACCCCCAGCCAGCCTATGCCACCCTCTGCATCTCCATTCACCACTGGTGGATAGTTAGACCACTCTACTATTTGGCTCCTGCAAAGCATGCTGTTGTGAACCTGAGTGTGCAAAACTGTTGCATGTGGGCAGCTTTCCTGAAGCTCTTTTCTGGTGATCTGTGCCAAGCCTCGGTGGCTCACCCAGCCTCCTGTGCTGTGCAGATCTATGTCAGCAGAAGCTTTTGGTGTGAGCCACTCTCTGGAGCTAGGCTCCTATGTGGTGCTCGGTCCCTGTCTCCTCCATACAGGGACAATGTGAGTCCCTCTGGAGTTCTCCCTTCCAGAGCTGAGGCCTGTAAACTCTCTCCAGATAGGAAGTTGGGGTGGGTGGGGGCCTTACATCATCAGCCTCCTGTCTCCCAGGGGTCAGTCTCCTGGTGTGTCTCTTAGCCAAAGTCATATACTCTGACAGTTCTTAAGATGATTTTTCTTGGGAGCCTAAATACTGTTCCTGTGACTATTTGGCCCAGAGTGAAAGCCCTTCTCCTTGGCACCCCAAGAACACTAGTGTTTTACCTGAGGACTGTGGACATTTCTCTACCTTATTTCTTTCCCAAGACATCGCTGCCCTCCTTCAGGGAGGGTCACGGGTGCAGATGTGCCCTTTGGTCAGTGTTAGGCAACCCTGGTGGGTTGTCATTCGGAGGTGGTCTCTGCTGGGCTGCTGCTCTCTCATGTTGGATTCTCTTGAGGCTCAGATGTTGGGGCAGGACCTGCTCTCTCCTCTGCTCATCAACCTGGAGTCCACTGTACATTCGACGTGTGCACAGTGTCCCTGAGCATTGGGGCAGCTGAAGTAATACACTGAAAACAGCCTTTAGCATGGCTGCCTGGCAATGCCCAAGGAGCCCTCAGACCTCTCTACCCTCTGCAAAGCTTCCTTTAGCTCTGGCAGAGAGCCGCCCAAATCCCCATTGTGAATGAACGGTGTTTGGGGCAGATACCCCACCACACAGGCCAGGGCAACACCAGGTTAAGATCACGTTGGCAGTATAGTTGGCAAAGTCTGGCTTATTTTGTCTTCATTCCTTCTGGTTCTATAAGGATTGAATTTTCCTTTGAATTCACTTTGGTCTCAGGCCACATGTGATGTCTTGGGTCCAGTTTCTTTGTAATTCCACTGAGATTTCCTTAAAAGTGACTCAGAAGTTTGTGGTCTCTTGGCTCTGCATATTTAAATTGGATAGATACTTTTTAAAAAGGAATTTAAACATGCATATAATTTAAAAGTCAAATCATTGGGGCAGGGAGATGTCTCAGGTGCTAAAGGACCTGTGTTCAGATCCCCAGCGCCCACATAAAAAGCTGAGCACGGTGGCATGTGCCTGTAATCCTGGTACTAGGAGGCAGAGACAGGTGGATCCCTGGAGCTTACTGCTCAGCCAGTCTAGCCAGTAGGTGAGTTTCAGGTTCAGTGAGAGACAAGTCTCAAAAAGCAGAGTCTTGCAGGCCCCTAGGACCTTCAAGTTCATCTGAACGTACAGCAGTGGTGTCAGCATGCACAAGACCCTGCAAACACAAGCAGACAAAACCCTGCATAGAACTGTGGAAATGGACTGCAGGCCCCAACCTTAGCCAAAGGATTATTGGCAGCTGATCACTGCTGGGTGAGGAAGAGCTGATCTTGAAGGGAGGGACTCTAGATAGGCTGATTAGACCTCAGTGGATGAACTTGCACTGAGGGACGTCTGGGCACACTAACTTGCCTTGATAAGCATTAACATACATGACAGAAATGCATGAAATCCAGTGTGGGTGCTATAGAAAGGTGCAGATGGGGCATAAAGATAATTAATATGCTTTTATTTTATATGAAATGCACAAAAATCAATAAAAATATACATTGAAAAAAAATAAGCTGGGGTCTGGGGAGATGGCCCAGTGGGTAAAAGCACTTGCCATGCAAATCGGATGACCTGAGTTGGATCCCCTGAACTCATGTGAAAAGCCAGATGTGATGGCAGTGTGGGGTAGGAGGTAGGGACAGGAGGGTCATCTGGAATTCCATAGCCAGATCAGCCTGGAGCATACAGTGCAGGGGAGGACACAAGAAAAACCCTGCCTTAAACAATATAGGAGAGAACGGACTCCTGAAAGTTGTCCTCTGACCTCTACATATGCACCATGGCACACACACAAACACGCCATACACACACGCACACACACACACACACACACAGAGTCAAATAATTGCCCCCCATATTCTCTCCCCAAGTCAGTCCCGGGTAGCCCCCACTTTGGCTTCGCCTCACCCTTCCCTTTGGCTCCTTGCAGCCCTTCGTTCTTCAGTGCTGTGTGCTACCTAGCGCTCTGCTGTGGAGGATGAGCGTTTTACACCTGACCTTTCCTACCCCTTCCTCATCCCTGTCCTTCCTATCGCTTGGTCACACCCTTCTATTAGCTGAATCTATGTTGGTAGTGTGAGCTAGATGAGCCACAGCTGTGCCTTGTGGTGTACTGAGTGGATCCCTTGGTGGAACAGCGCTCCTTTTACGTGTTAAATAAATGTCTTATATTAAAATTTATTTTTTAAGAACTATTTTTATGTTATGTGTATGAGTGCACTGCCTGTGTGTATATAGGTGTGCCTGTGACATGCAGTGCTCATGGAGGCCAGAGAAGCATGTTGGGTCCCCTAGAACTGGAGTTACAGGTGGCTGTTAGCCACCATGTGGGTGCTGGGATTTGACCCCAGGTTTTCTGCAAGAGCAGTCAGTGCTCTTAATCACTGAGCCATCTCTCCAGCCCCTAACATTTTATTTTTTAAAAAAATTTTAATTACATGTATATTTGTATGTGTTTGTGTGGGTATGTGCATATAAGTGCAGGTCCCTTTGGAAGCCAGAGGTGCTGGATCCCTCAGGAGCTGGTGTTACAGGCGCTTGTTAGCCACCTGACATGGTTGCTGGGATTTGAACTCTGGTCCACTGGAAGAGCAACACGTGTTCTTAACTGCTGAGCCATCTCTCCCACCCAAATGCCTTATATCATTGACATAGTTTTATAATAGTAATTCCCATGCCTTTTAGAGTTCAAATCTCTTCTAATTGGGTTCACATACACCAAGTAACCTATTTTCTCCTCCTGCTCCTCTCTTCTCCCCTCAGGATCTCCCTGAGGATACTGTGAACACTTCCTCCAATCTGGACCCTTGGGACTTCAGAACGTTGAACCTGGAACCCCCACTCACTGCCATCCTGAAATCCCCTTGTCTCTTTCTTGGGTTGAACTCCTCCATCCCATGCCCTGTGTTTCTTTGGTTTAGTTCCTTTGGGGTGGATAGTGAGCTCACCTTCTGAGAAGTCCAAAGGAAACCCTTCAGATCTTGTCTTTACCTTATGCTCAGCTGATGGCTTGGCTTGGTGTAGAACCCACTTCCCTGGGCTTTGGAAACGACTCCAAGGGCTTCCAGCTTAGGTGGGTACTGTGCGGTGTGAGGTGTGAACTCCTCCCCTCTCCCCCATAGCTTGCAGGATCTCCTATTCGTCTTAGCATTGTTTTGAAACTTTACAAGCTGCTGGCTTTCCCTCACTCACTGTGCTCATGGAGGACTCTCACGGTCTGGGAGTGCCTTGATTTTTCTGTTTCCTTACTCGTACTTTCCAGCACTTCCCATTCGTCAGACACTCTCCTTCATATTCTCATAGTGGATGCATTTTCCTCCTCCCTGGTTTCCAAGGCTTTTTCCTTTACTTTTCAGGGGATCTCTTTGGTCTTATCTTTCAGTCCCTCTTTATTTTTATTTTATGTGTGTGAATGTTTTGCATGTATGTAAGTGTACCATGTGCATGCAATCCAGAAGAGACGCCCTGCAACTGGAGATACAGGCAATTTTGAATCACCACGTGGGTGCTGGGAACCAAACCTGGGTCCTCTGCAAGAGCAGCCAGTGCTCCTAACCTCTGGGTCATCTCTCCAGCCCTGACTGCTTACTCTCTGAATTGAACCTGTTCTTACATTCATGAACTCAACATCACTCAGCATCACCAAGGACTAATTGGAGAAGCTTTGAGTGTCACAGCTCCTGAAGGGTACAACTGTCCTCATTGTGGTCAATGGAGCTGTCTGGACCCCTCAGCACCCCATCTTCATCCAGCCAGCCACCAGCTCATGTTGCCATCATTGCCCTGGCACACAAATGCTACTATATCACACGCTCACATACAGAGCTGCAGTTACAGGGATGCTCTCACATGGAGCCCTGGATAAAACTCTCTGAGGAGCTGGGTAAGGCACCACAAGGGCCCTTCAGGAAGAAGGAGGCCATTCCTGGCACAGTGTTGGGGTGTTCAGGTGACACAGCTGTTCTGGGGTTTCCTAAAGCTTTCCAGTACTGCCCTCAGTTGAAGTGCCTGGAGAACCGAGGAGGACCCTGGCTCCCAAGTGTTCCTTCCCACTGGACACCACCCATTTCAAGACGGACACCGAGTTCAGACTTGGAGAAGGAGAAGGAAGACAGGAAGTCGAGGTCTTGGGGGTGCCAAAGGCTGTTAGGTGTGTGTGCCACAGGAAGGCACCAGAGCTGGAGGCAGAGCCTTGGGATCTGTGCCTCCTTCATCCTGTCAAATGGCTAGGGCCAGCCCCTCACCCTCAGTTCCTCAGTTTCCCTGTCCACATGGCATGGACAGGTTTCCTCCTACCACAGGGACTGTGGCCAAGGGGCGCCATCTGCTGGCCTCATGCAAGGTGGGCGGAGACCCAACACCTGTCTTGAGCGTGGGAGATTAGAGAACTGTTAGGAGCTCTGTACCTCAAGCAGGAGATGGAGGGGAAACAGCTGCAGAGGAGATTCAGGTGGGAACCTTGCATGCTGCTGGGGACTGAAATTTGGGGTAGGGCACCAGGAAAAGGCTCAGAATGTGTACTGGGACTGGGAGTCCAGGCAGGCTTGGCTGGGGGCAGGGGCTCTCCCCCATGGCAGTGCAGGCGCTGATTGGGCCTTTAGGGGTGGCCCAGCACCACGTGCATTTCCTCCTTGGGTCTGGTGCTGCAGCCCTGCCTGGGGTCGGGGTGGGGGTGAGGCAGGAGCCTCTGCAGTGGGACTGGCTTAGGAACTGCCACAGAGAGCAGTTGGAGTCCAGTCCAATCATTTTGTCAGTGACTGAGAGGGTGCCTATTCTGCTCCAGGCCCTGGGAAGCAGCACAAGGCTGGCTGCCAGTTTTATGTTTGAGTCAGTTTTGTCATGGGTGACGGACAATTAAAAAGAGATGAATTTAGGTTGTGCTAAATGAGAAGAAGGAAAAGGGCAGTGTGGGAGGAGCTGGTGGGGTGGGACTCTACTCAGGGGAAGGTCTCACCGCCAAGGTGGTGTTTTAGAACTATCTGGATGTCTGTGGGGAGAGCTGCTCACCCCAGACAGAGTCAGCAGCAATGCAGTGGGCCTTCTGTTTGGGAGCATTGGCGACACCCACTGGACTGAATCTGAGCCGGGGCCAGTGTGGGAAAGAGGTGGCCAGCCTGCAATGCTCAGCCTTGGTGGGGAACATCGGAAGTAGAGAAGTGGGTGACCTGCCAGACTCCTCCACGCTCTCCTGGCTATGTTGAGACAGAAAGAAGGGGGTTCAGTGAATGCAGGGCCTCCAGTTAGGGGTATTGGGGGGACCATGGTGGGGATGATAGTGGCTGGTGTCCACCTAGGATGTACAGATGTGGCTGTAGTGAGGAGAAGACACTAGGGTCAGGAGGTTCTGATGGGTGAAATGTCAGCGCAGAATGAGTAGGAGTTAAGGTGAGTTGGGGTGAGCACCTGGAGTAGTACTGAGCAAATTCAAAATGTGCTGAAGGTTTCACCCCCACCCCCAGCCCCAGAGGTGGGTGCTGGCCAAGGTGCTGAAGCCCTGTGCCTGCTGGGCCTGGGCTTTGCCTGGAAGATAGATGGCTTGAGACGGGGAGAGACTGGGAAAATGCAGGGGTCTGCACACCACTGCAGTAGCCTGACTGTGCTGGTGTCACTGACAGACTCAGCCCAGTGTCCTCCCAAGGATCCTGGCCACTGCAGAACTGACAATCCTCCTCTCCTGCTTCTGTTCCTCCCAGGTCGGAGTTTGGTCCCTTTTCACCACTGCTGCTCTCCTGAGGCCAGGGTGTGTGTGGGGGTGGGGGCGGTGAAGGGGGTCAGGAGGCAGCAAGACCCAGTGCTGAGAAGCCCAGACTCTGTCCATCTGGCAAATGTTTTCATGGCTCAGTCTCAGTCTCATCTGTGAAATGGGGATTCTAATGACATCCTCTCCTGGCATTGTGGTCAGTATAAGTGAGTGAATATGGTCCAGTGGGTAGAACAGAGCCCTGTCCATAGGCACACAACATTCCCAGCTCTCAGACACCCTCTGAAGATGACCCCTCACATCCCCAAGGCTGCAGCGGTCCTCAGAGCTGAGAGGTCCAGCTCTGAGTTGAAGTTGCTTCCCTGTGGACAGGGCTGTCATCACTGGCTGATCTCTTGAAGCACCCTTCCTTCCCCCAACCAGCATGGTCCTGGGGTGAGTGAGCAAGGAGCCCAGTGAGCCACCAGATATGTAGAGATGAGGAGGGTCCCAAGCCCCCCTTGAATGAGGAGGATCTGTTGATGCTGGGTGTGGTCCTGGAGCTGTGGACCTCAGACCCTTATCTACAGTCTTGACTCTCTATTCCTTTTCCAGTATCTTAATTTTTTTATTACTTTTATGTGTATGAGTGTGTTGCATGTATGCACGTATGCATGTATGCAAGTGCACTCATTGTGCAATTCCTGTGGAGGCCAGAAGAAGGTGTCAGGTCTGTTGGAATTGCAGTTATGGGCAGTTGTTAGCTGCTACATGGATGCTGAGAACGAAACCTGGGTCCTCTGCAAGAGTAGCCAGTGGTCTTAACCGCTCAGCCATCTGTCTATCACCCTGCCTCCAACATCTTTATTAAATACTCAAACAAGTGGTTAAAACAACCCATAAGGTTAGAACCTCACACAGTGACATTGAATGGAGTAAAAGCCCCTCCTGGCCCCCCAAAGGCATGCCTCCATCTCTCCTGCCTCTCCAGGGATAAGCACACACTCTCTCCTAGAGTACAGAAGAGTGTGCCACACTGCCCACCGCTGGTGCTGTCCCCACATGGCATCAAGGCCATCTTTCTAGGAGCTCCCCTGTTCCCATCTGCGGCCCACTCACTATCATAGAAGATGAAGTGCTGGTATTGGCCGTACTTCATGTCCTGCCTAGACAATCTTGGGAGCAAGTCCAGGTGTGCGCTTAGCTCGCCAATCACCAGCTGCAAGCAGGTACTTTTTAAAAAGGCCCATGGGGATGGGGGTTGCACCATAGGCTTTGGCCCAGAGGTACTGGTCTGTGTTGTGTCAAGATGTCTTTTAGGGAGGTAGGCACGTCTTCAGGTTGCGGGGGGGTAGAGCCCCACATGCCCACTGTAGAAACATGACCACTGCGGCCTTCCTGAAACGTCTTGTGTGCCTTCTGATTGGAAGCCCAGCTCTGGCAATTAATCCTGTGGAGGCGCTGCTCAATTGCAGGAGGTTTTTCCCGTTTGGTTCCCTTGGCCTAGATTTCCCCAGGGACAGTCTGCCCAGGCCTCGACCTGGTAAATTAAATGTTAAAGAATTCTCACAATGACTTTAATCAATCCCTGGAGGTGGTGGATGGCCCCCTCCCAAGGTTCAGGGTCTTGGAATAGACTGGGTGGGGGAAGAGGAAGGCAGGAAGGTTTCCCCAGAGACTCCTGTCCCATGGGAGAGGAAGGAGGCCAGACCCCCCCCCAAATTCAGGCCTTGAGAGCTGAGAGGAGGGGGCTGAGGAGGGCCTCTACCCCTTTCATGGCTTGTCCTGATCTCTGTCCCAGGCCAGGGGTGGCAGTTGTGGAAGGGAAGCAGGCCGCTCTCTTGTTTAGAAGCCTTAGTGGGGACACACAGGTGGGCTGTTATTGCAGGCCTGCTTAGTGTTCAGACTAATGTGGAGACAAACAGAAGTACAGAGCCCCTGGGCTGCCAGGCTGACACATTCTTCTTCAGCTAGGGCAGGGGGACCCCCCGAACTTTAGGGTCTGTCTCTGACTTGGAGAATGTGGCTCAAGAGACTTCAAGTTTCTCCCGATGGAGTGTGGAGGGGCAGGGTGCACCTGCCCAGGTCTCTGAAGAGGTCTCCATTCCTGTAACTGCTACCTTTCAGATCCTAGTCCAGGATCATGTCCCCCCTGGGTGGTTTCCAATATCCTCTGCCTCCAAAGACTTCCCCCATGAGCCTAGGTTATTTGGGCAACCCCTTCTCCCTGCTTGATCCTTTTTGCCCAGAAGTCCTGCTTGGCCAGAGGCGCTTGAGTTTGTGTTCTAGTAAAAGCCTACCTCGGCTGCTGGGTTGTTGCTGGTGGTTGGGGTGGCATGCAGGGATTCCTAAGAACTTCCCCAGGCGAAGAACATGGGGAGCTGCGGTGGGGGGCACAGAGTCATCTGCCTCCGTGAGTGTCTTCACAGACCAGGTCCCCAAGGCGCTGAGTATCCAGGGCAGACGAGCTGGAAACAGCTGGAAGGGTCTGGAAAGATGCCCCTTATCCTCAGAGGTTTAGAGGAGCCCAACTAGGTGGTGGTGCTCCTGCCCAGTGCCAGGGTGCTGACGTCTTGGGGTTAGATGCGAACCTGGTGGGATTTTGGTCCCCCATTCTTGGTTGTACACCGCCCCAACTCTGTCCGCGTGTCCGGCTCGCCGCCGGGGCTGAGGGGGCGCTGTCGGCGCGGGCCGGCGGGCGGGCGGGGCCCGAGGGTCTAATTGGTTAGTTCTTGGGTTATTAGTGGTTGGTATTATTATAGAATTATTATTAGTATTTTGGTTAGGTAGTGATGGTGATGTGGAGTTGGTTGTTGAGTTTAATAATATGGAGGATTGAGTGGCTTTTGAAGGGGAAGAGATTGGGTTAATTAGTGAGGATGGGATAGGTGCGGCGGCTATATATAGTTGTGCTGGGTGAGGCGACGGCGGGAGCGCGGCCAGGGAGCGCGCGGGCGGGGCGGCGGCGGCGGCGGGAGGCGCTCGGGGCCGCTGCCCGCGTTCCACTCCTCCATGGCGCTGCCGGGATCCCCCGAGCCACCCCGCGGCGCGCCCCGCAAGGTTCCCAGCCTGCTGGAGATGGGGGCGCTCTGTCTGGACTCCGACATCATCCTGGGCTTCACCAGCCACCTCCTGAGGCGGCGAGGCAAGGTGAGTGGGCGCTGGCGGGGCCAGGCTGGCAGCGGCGTCCCGCGACTTTGCTGCGCTGCACCGGGAAAACGTGGCAGGTCCCGCGTGGTGTCCCGCATCCCGCGGAGACTCGCTGCTGCACTTTCCAGGGTTGGTGCTGCCTGCATCGCCCTCTCTAGTCAAGGCTGCGCCTGGACCAGATGGAGCAGGGAGTATCCGGACACCGGGAGGAGAGCGCAGCGCAGGGATCCCAGGTCTCACCCAGCTGGGGTGGGTCAGGAAAAGGCCAGGGCGCAGTGTGATCTGAGTCTCCTAGGTGACGCTGCTTGGCGCACCCCCGGTTTCTGCAGGACCGTGTAGTCTGTCCCCTTTGGGCACACGAGTGTAGAGTGTGAATGTGCAGGGAACTGAAGTTGCGGGTGTGGCCCGCCACGAGCGCAGGGCCTGGGTTCCGGGCGGTGTTTCTGGGTGTGTGAGTGGTGGTGGTGGCGGATATAAATGTGTGAGCCGCTTCCTTGGCCCGGGTGTTTGTCCCAGTGCAGTAGCGGCGCTGGGGGCGAGGCTGTCTGCAGGATTTGCGGGGACGGGTGGGAGAGGGTGGTGTCTGAGGCTGCCCAGATCCCAGGGTGGGCCAACGCCTATCTTCTTCCTTCACGAGGCTGAGGTGAGCTAGGAGAGAAGAGGGAGACCCCGCAGTCCTGGCTCAGTGCAAAGGGCCTGGAGGATTAGGGGTTGCAGAGCCGGGAGCCGGCTCTCCACGGCGCATTTGCAGACTTAAGTCATAGCCGACTTGGAAAACCCGATCATTCACCCCACTTTCTTGGCCAGTGAGTGTGTAGGAGGGGTGGGCTAAGTAAGCGGCACAGGTGTGTGTGGGGGGAAGGAGCGTTAAACAGAAAGGAAGGGTCGCTTGACAGACCCGTGCTAAGGTCTGACTGCTCTAGGAGTCAGACCGGGTCTTTTTCAGAATCGCTCGGCTTAGCCCTATATCCCTGGGTCATTCTGCTCTGCGCACTGAAAGCGTGGAGCCCTCGAGCCATGGGCGCACGGTGCCGGCAGGTGGCGCTTGTGTCACGGGGAGCCCCACCGCTTGCTCCAATTTGGGATTTCGGGTTGACCCTGAGTCCGGGCTCCGAGCCCCTTGCGACCTGATAGCGGTGACATTTGGGATCTGGCTAGGGCGACAGCAACTGGTCGCTGGGGAAGGGGGGCGACCTCCAAGACGGAGACAAACAGGCAATTAATTCCCGAGCTAAGTTCCCATCTGCCAGGCCTGCTGACAACAGGTCCCGCGCACACCCCCAGGGCCAGCAGCTCCACTTCCTCCGGCTTCCCAGGCAGAACACAGCGCGCACAGCCACTTTCAGGCACCCGCACGGCTGCAAAGACACGCATGCCGCTCGCAGACACGAAGAGGCAGATCCCAGAAGCGTCCTGTACTTCTCGAGACGCAGACTCTCTCCCACTCGAGACGGTTAGACCCAAAGGGTGGCCAGCCACCCTCGAAGTGCACTAGGTGTGCCAGGGAAGCGATCCGGAGTCTGCAGGCAGGGGCCCTGTCCATTCCTTGTCCCCCACTTGCTGTGTGACCTTGGGCAAAAGACCTCAGTTTACCCGACTGCGAAGTGTCGAGTGGGAGGGTGCATCCCGGGAGGCTCGCACACCCCGGCGTCGCGCGCGAGAAGAGGCGCATGCGTGCGCGTAACTCGGGTGTCTCCACCGCCCCCAGAGCCCTTCCCCCGACCGCACTCACCTAACAGGTTGGGGGTCCTAGGAGTGGGAGGGGCCACGAGGGGGAGCAGGACCCCCCGCCTTCAACGCGCTCAGGATGGGGGCGGTGCTCCGTTGCCCCGCCCCCGACAAGCCCCGGCCCGCCCCGGAGAACGGCCGCCGCGGTCACCGCGAGCGCTCTCCGCCACTCGCCTGCGCCACCAACTTCGGAGCTGCAGGCCGGACCATGGGGGCGGCCCCGGGCCGAATCACGTAGCCTCGGCACCGGGAGAGCCAACACAACCTTTCCTGCGTCCGGGCCATGGTCGGCCGCGGCGCCTCTCTGTGTGCGGCGCAGCCCGCGGTATGCACAGCCAGGCCGGGAGCGGGCGGCAGGGACCGACTGGTACTGGGTTCGGAGCCCGGGACACCGAGGATCTCATGGGGTGCGCGGTGCCCCCTAGGAGCGGGGCGTGGAATGGAGCGCGGTGGGGTGCAGGGCATCGGGCTGGGGCTCGTTCACCTGGGACCTCCGGCGTTGCACCGGAGAGTGGCCACCAGGTTTGCGCCTAGCTCCCTAACTTCTAGAACGTGGCCCTTGGGCCGGGAACGCCCGGATCTGGAGTTGCCGGTGTGGGGTCCTGTAATGGTGCGGCTCGAAGGCTTGGGCTTACTAACCCTTCTCCACACCCCTCCCCCGGTCCCCCCGCAGGTGGCTGAA
Source organism: Nannospalax galili (assembly GCF_000622305.1). Taxonomy (NCBI): domain Eukaryota; kingdom Metazoa; phylum Chordata; class Mammalia; order Rodentia; family Spalacidae; genus Nannospalax; species Nannospalax galili. The sequence continues at coordinate 207,702 of NW_008360325.1, read as the reverse complement.
TGTGGTCCTACCCGAGAGCCCCAGTCTCTGCTAGAGGTATCCCCGCGCAAGAGGCTGCCCGCCGGCCCCGAGCAAGACCCATGCGGCAGCCGCCCTGCGCCCGAAGGCGCCGGGGCCGGCGCAGAGCAGGGTCACACGGCCGGTGGGGGAGGCTGGTGCCGCCACTGCCATACGAAACTCGTGGAGCTCAAACGACAGGCGTGGAAGTTGGTTAGCGGACCCGGGACACCCCTCCGGGTAAGTGACCCCCCCCCCTCGGGTCATGCCTCTGGCAGGAACTCTGGGTCTTTCAGGGAGTCGGGTTCCACGTGGGTCCTCTTGCTGCACCCAGCTACTTTGCAACTCTCAGAATGTGTGAACTGGGGCCCCTCACCTTGAGGAGTCCTGCTGTGTGCTGAAGGGGGCTGGGCAAGCTTCTTTCCCTGCCCCAGCTGGAGCCACAGTCTGTTTGGGAGGGGGAGGAAGGAGGAAGAACACTGGGACTTCACTTAGGGCAGGGCCCCAGCAGCCCGAGGTTACTTGGAGTGGGGTGGATCTTTGTGTACTTGAGCCTTGGCATGCCTCTGTCCAGAGGGCATAAGAGGTGATTGAGTGGGCCCCCTCCTGCAGCTGGGGGTTCCCTGTGCCACCCTTGCTCAGAGTCTGTCGGGTAAGGCCTGTGTCCTCCTCTGGAGCTCTTGGGGCCCAGGCCTGGCTTGTGGGCAGTGACTGTTAGGCCTCTGGGTTTCCCAGGCTGCAGCCTGGCTAACAAGTGCCTGTGGGAGAGGGGTCTATTGGGCTTTCCGGCCGGTGGGCTTGCCAGGACTGGAAAGAGCAGGACCATTGTTCCAGGGAACAATGCTCCCTGGAAGTGTGCAAGGCAGGGGAGGCGGGGGTCTCCAGAGGAAGTGCTCCTGACCTTCAGTCTTGGTGAAGGAGTCCCTGGGAACTGCACGTAATCCCCATTCGTTTCAACTATAATTCTCCCAGCAGTGCTGTGGTCTGGAGTGAGACCCTTTTGGGCCAGGGCAGGTGAGGTAGGGTGCCAATCAGGTGTGTCTATCCAGGGCACCTTTCCAGACCCCCTTGGCACTGTCTAGGGTGGAAATGTTACAGCCTCTCTGACCAGGGGCTAGATCTGTGGGCCTGTTTGGGGTATGGCTGACCATGGGTGTTGCTGGAGTTTTGCCTGTGGCAACCAGCCATTGCTGAGCTCTGCACCCCAGACAGCTTGCATCTAGCTCAGGGGAGAGCAGAAAACCTTGAGGGTCTAAGAGGGCCTTTGGGGTGGGCTCCTGAGCCTCTTCATGAAGCAAGCAGAGGCAGGAGGGCCTTTTGACTGTGCTGTCTCCCCACTCTGGGAGTGGGTTTTGGTCCGCGCTGCTGCCTAGGACCCACACTGGCTGGCTGGCCACAGGTGGGTGGAGTCCTGGGAGAGAAAGTGAGGATGAATGGAGTTGAGGTTCTCATTTGGGGGGTCTTTGTGCCCTCTTCCTGCAGACAGTGGCCATCCCTCACCATGGCCCTGTGTGTGGCCTTTGATGTAAACAGCTACTCACCACTGCCGGGACAAGCTCATTTGTCCTACCCTGGCCCTGGCATTGGCAGACCAGTGTCCTGGGCCAGGGCTCTGTGTGCCTCTGGGCCCCTCACCTGCTTTGTTTCTTCCTGTGGCCTCTGACCTGGGAATTCTGTCCAAAATGCAGGGTGCTGTGCCGGGGATAGGAAGGCTCTGTGATCCGTCTTTTTCCAGAGAGAACGGAAAGCCTCAGGGAAGTTGTGCACTCACCTTGGGGCTTCAGTGGGTGTCATGATATTGCCTGTGTGGGCCTGGCCTTCCTCAGCCTCCAGGGTGAATAGCAACCTGTAGTTCTGGCCTGACCACTGTGTGTGCGTGCATGCACATGGATTCTGCTTTGGGGTGGGCGGGAGCCCACTGAAGGGCAGATGGGGGACATTGTGGTCATCAACTGTGGCTGGGCCTAGCGACTCTGTTCTTCAAGACCTAGGGTGATGCTAGGAATTTAGGGTGGTATGCTAGGATCTTCCCCAGGGGTCTACTTCTTATTGTTGGTCATGGGGAGAATGTCCGTGAGCACAGCACGTCATAGCTCAGAGGAAACTCTTCTTGAATGTCCCTGGCTTATACATGGCCCTGTGGCCCCAAGACCAGGAGGGGGCTTGCTGGCTCCTAGTGCTGGCTGTAGGGTGGAGCTGGGACCCTGCCTTGGTGGTTAGAATCCTTGGCTTGGGGGTCCCTACCTAACCTCAGTGGCAGAAGGAGGTGTAGGGCCAAAGGGGCGGCCTGGTGGAATCACTTTGAGCGTGTGACCTGGCTCCTGGCCCACCTTCCTGGCAGCAGGCAGGGATACTCCTGGGAGGTTCTCTGAGCATTGTTGCTTCAGTTTCCTCCTCTGTGATGCCGACCACCTTTATTCCTGTTTCACAGGTGCTCAGAACAGTGTTGGGCAGAGCTTTCACTCCCAGCTGCTGTGGAGATGGGCCCCGGGGTCATTGCGGTTCTAGGTCTTTGGATGTTGGATGCTATAGTTGGAGCTCAGATGGCCATTGGTGATCCCCTGCCATCATTTTGCCATGGTCCCCTGTACCCCCTTCCAGATGCCCCTGCCAGTAAGGTATCCCTTAGGGACTGGTAACACAGTGTCCTCCACTTGAAGGCCAAAGCCAGGCCCTTTGCCATTCTGCTAGCCCCGTCCCTCCTGTATCCATATCTGATACACTGCACTGGTCACTAAGTTCCAACAGACCCCTTTCTTCATCTCCATTCTAGTCCAGAGTGCCACCCCCAGGCAGTAGCTCTGCCAGGACAGGCAGAGGGTTCAAGTCACATGGAAATGTTTGTTGAACAACTAAATGACCAGGTTTTTCCTCCCATACCTCATGGGTGGTCACCCCGAAGGTGGGCTGAATTCTGGCTCCATGTCCCCCAAGGTGACAGCCCCCTCCCCAGGAGGACAATCCTTTCATATAAAGGATCACTGTCTGTTGCTTAGGGACCGTCCCAGCAGCAGCCCAGAGACTCATTCAGAGGTGGTGACTCCTTCAGGGCTAGTGACATTCTTTCAAAGTGTCAATACCAGAGCTGAATCGATGATCTCCCCAACGGGAAAATGATCAGTCTCATTTAGTTCTTGCAGGCCTCCTGCTTCATCCCACTGCCTTGAGGCTCTGGGTTCTTGCTGCAGGCTCTGTTTGCCTCAGCGAAACTGAACAAGGCTGCCAAGGGCTGGGGCTTTCAATGCTGGTCCCTGTGAAGCACCCATCCTGTGCAGCCCAAGATGCTCTGAGGCCTCCACACACACAGGGACCAGCCCTTAAGGGCGAGGACCAGGAGCCTTCCTGCCCTCCCTGTGGCCTGGCCTCAGTGGCTTATTCTGTGCCCACTTTCCCCTGAAATACCTCATCTGTGGGCATGCCTCCGCCCTCCCCTGTTGTGTCTTTTACTTGGGAGTGTGGGCTGGGGGTCCTTCCAGCTCTCAGCACACCAGCCCCTCAAGCCCTCTGGAAAGGCAGGAGCATGCATGTTCTGGCTGCACAGACCCCAGTCCTAATTATACTGTGATTTGGATGGGGGCTGAGTCTCTGTGCCCCCTAAACAGGTTGTGGTCCTGGATGGGTTGGACTGAGGCTTTCTCCTCTGATTCAGAAGTTGCTCCCTGGGTCAGAGTCCGTCCCCCACGTTGCTCTGGGCTGCCACCCTCCATACTGTTTGGAGCCAGGCCCAGTGTCCGCCTGAGGCCCTGCTGGGTGCGGCTCTGGTGTCAGCACTGTTTCCCAGCTGAGCCCAGGTGTCAGTTATGGGAGGTGTGCGAGGGGCTGGTGCTCCCTGGGGCTGGCTGGCTTGGGATGAGATGACTCAGCAGGGAGGTGTCTTTACTTCTCTGGCTGGACTGGAGGGCTCAGGGATCTTATGGGATTCAGAGATCCCAAGTGGGGCCAGGAGGACCCCAGCCTTACCCTTTAGCTTCTGCAGGGCCTCTGCAGCTCCCTTGTTCTTTGAGCTGGCTCCCTGTTCTCCATGGCTTTGGCTCAGTGTGGGAGGATGCATCATTTTCTCCTGGTGTCTGTCTTACCTGTTTTGCTAGCCTGGGGTTTCAGTCATGGAAGGGGGCACTTGGAAAAGGACTGAAGCTTACCGGTGTGATCCTTTGCTCTCTGAATCTCCATTGGGTACAGTGTTGGTAGTGCCTGTTGCATGTGCCTGGGGTGCCAGGTACAAGTTTCATGTCCTGATGGGCGCATGTGCGTGCATGTGTGTGTTTGTGTGTGTGTGTGTATTTGTGTGTGTGCGCACGCGTGCGTGTGTGTGTGTGTGTGTTGATTCATTTACCTGTCATAGGTGAACCTAGGCAGAGACTGAGTGGTCACTGGCCTTACTGCCCACTGGTGAGTGGTGAAGGCATAGGGAGGGCCTTGTGATGGTTTGGAGTAGATGAGGCCTTCCTCAATCTCCCACTGGTGTCCTGGAGTGACCTCATAGGTGGAAGTCAGAAGAGCCTGTTCTTGTCTTAAGTAGCAATGAAGGTCTAGCTCTCCTTTTTCTTGGTCTTCCAGGAAGCTCAAAATAGATCTGTTCAGCTCCAGACAACCATGTAGGACTTTTTTCTTAAGGGAGGTGATCATTCCTGTGTGTTCCAGTTGGCACTGTCTCTTAGTCGCATGGTTTTTTGTTTTTTTAATTTATATTATATCGTTTCTGGAAGCCACCATAGAGTCTTTGTGGCTTGAGGCTCTGAGTAAGTAAGCAGGACCACAGGACTGAGCATCACTGTTTATTTGGCCCATGGAGCAGGGAACCTGGACAGTGCAGGGCAGGTGGGTGAGACTGGGTTGGTCCTGTGGGTTCCTTTTGGTAGCCAAGTGAGTTGTCTGATTTTTCTGCTACTGAGTTCAGTCTCTCTCTTCTCAGTAAGGTTAGCGCTGGGTAGGGGGAGCCTAAGGCAGGACCCAGAGGCCTCAGTTTCCCCATTTGTCCTTACAGGATCCAAGGTGGAGTCGCCCTTTCTTCTCCTAGGCTGGGAGCCCTTTCAGTGTCACAGTGTAGTGGCCTTGCTGATGGGTGTGCTGTGTTCACCAGGGCAGCATCTCTGTGGCTGGGGAGCCCAAGACCGGTTGTTGGAGCCTGGTGTCCTGTAAGAGGTCTCCAGTCTTGTCCCTACGCTCTGGTTAACATCCTGCTGGGGCTGGGGCTGGGCGGGTTCTGCAGGTCACTGTGCTGGTGGATTTATGGTCTTGTGCGGCCCAGGGCCAAGCCTGGCGCCTGCTGTGTCCGGGCTTAGATGGATGCTTCTATAGGTTGTTCGCATTGACCTCTGACTCCGGTGGCAGGGTCAGCTTGAGCTGCTGCCTGTTTCCGGTGGCGCGTGCCCTGCTGGATCTTGTGCTCAGGGGAAGGAGCTGTAGGGTGGGTTCCTCTCTACAAGTCCTGCCCCCATTCTGTCACCCCAGCCCTTAAGCCAAAGTCCAACTCTGCCTCCCACTTGGAGTCCCCGTCAGTCCTGTAGGCTTGGCCTGTGTGGCACCTCAGGGACTGTCCTAAAGCCATCTCAGTCTCTTTGCTCTTAGTGCAGCCACAAGCCTGTCCTCCTCTTGTCTGCCTGTCTTCCTACCCCATGCCTGTTCCCACTGGAGGAAGCATCCAGAGGCCTGGCTCCCAACCATTTTATCCCCAGTCTCAGAAACTGGATAGGTACAAGGGTTCCCCAAAGGGGGCCAGCCAGGAAGTGGGAAGAGGTGAGGCCTAGGAGTGGGGCCTTAGAGTTGGAGGTCTAGCTTTGCTGCCCAGGAATCTCTGGGCCTTCCAACTACAAGGAAGGCAAATTCTCGGTCGATGTCAGGCAATGTGGTCATCTGTAGAGGCGGGGGTGGGGTGACACGACCTTGTCCAATGTTGGGTGTTGGATTCTGTATGATACCAGGGGCCCAGACTGCCTGTCATTTCCCCTCTGTGGGGTGATAGGTGATGGAGGGTTGGCCTGGTCCTGCCTGGTAGCTGGGCTTGACTTGATGCTGTGGGTAAGCATCTCTTATAGGGTATAGGACCCCTCCTTTTCTATAGACACCCTAAAACTTGGTAGGGGAAATACCTTGGGGCACAGGCTAGGTGGGCAGAGAGGCCAGAGCACCCCAACCAAACTCCTGACCACTGAAAGGCGCAGCACTCAGGCTGCAGACCCCTGAGCATGCGCGCACCTGGGCCACTTTCCCTTTTGGATCGGGAGGAGATGGAGCCTGGGCATAACTTACCCAAGGCCACAAAGTCTCCCTTGTCTTCACCTTCAGCAAAGTGCCAGGGGCCTGGCAGAGCAGCTCTAGGTAGGTGTAGCCCAACATGTCCACAGGCTAGAATCAAACACACAGGAATGGGGTGAAGGTGACCAGAGGCTGTGCATCAAAGTTCTGGGGTAGGCATACCTGGAGTTCATGCAGAGACTGTCATAGGTAGCAGACAAGTCTGGGAACGTAATCACCTGGCAGTTCTTCAGGGCGTCATGGAACAGAGCTGTACTCCAGCCCTGGGGCCATGACTGGGGTCTGTGCTATCCCAAGAAATCTTTATTAAGAGCCACAGGTGAGGGGTATGCCTGTGACCCATCCCTGTTGGAAGGGATTGATGGTTGGGGCCCAACCTGCATGCTGTGGTCACTAGGAATCTGCCCAGGGACCCAATAGAGACAGGGGTCTGATTTGGATTCTGTATATACCCCCATCCAGCTGGTTGCTGGTGAGTGTCTGCCTCTCTGGGTCTCAGTTGCCCCCAGGGGTAGGTACCAGTGAGCCCCACAGTAACTTGGTTTCAAGGGGGATGGTGTGCCCCAACCTGGCAGTGTGAACCTGTTGTGGGATGAAGTGTGAACCCTTCAAGGGGATGTTCTGAGGGTAAATAAGGCACACAGGGCTTTGTGCTTCCCCCATCCAGCGGTCACAGCTTGCCATAGTAGGATGAATGTCCAGGACTCTAAGTCAGGGGATGTACTACGTGTCCTCTCAGGTGGGGTCTGCATGAGCTCAGAGCTGAGGCTATCAGTGCCCTCCAGGTGTCCAGCATCCTTCAGGGGCTCTGAGTGGAGAACAGGGTGGCCATTGAGGGAGAGGCTCTCAATGAGTGGGTCTGTCCAAAGCCGTCCAGCTGGGCTGCGCCTGGCACAGGGCTGTGAGTGGCGTGCCGGTCAGTGCTGGGTGGGCTAGATTGTAGGCTGATAGGATGGAGAGTCTAGGCCTCTAGTCAGACGCCCAGCAGGGTGGGGGCACGGGGCAGCCTGGGTGTGCCTGTCAGTTTCCAGGCTGGAAAATTGAGCCCTGGGCCACCCTGCCAGGCTACACGAGACACTGGAATGTCCTCCATAGCAGGCCTCTGGGAGCCCCTTCCTGAACCTGTTGTTAACTCCGGAAACAGTTGCTACACAGGGTCACAGCCCAGCATGCTTTGTTGGGAAGGAAGGGAGGTCGAGGTAGCAGGGACCACAGCCACCAGGTCCTCACACTTAGCAGCTCACTGTGCCTGTGTGGTGGGGAGGGGGGAGGGGGGACGAGGGAGGAGGGAACGCAGGGTCTCAGGCCTCCCATAAAAGGGCTCCAGCCCTGTTTTTCCCCTCACTGGCCCCACCTGGGGTACTGGGATTCCCTTTGTACCTTTGTAGAGACCAGTGACTAGGGCTCAGAGAGGGTCTCTAGCTCTAGAGATTGTGTGGTTTCTCCAAACTGGGATCAGGATCCCTCAGTCTCCCCATGACCTCGTCTGTGCTTGCTCTGATCCCTGGATGAAGCTTGGCCAGCTCTGCAGCAGGGACACAACTTTCCTGGAACGGGCGGTAGAGCTGCCTCTCATGCAGGAGAAAATGGAAGGATTACTTAAAGCAACTTGGGAGTCTCCAGAAACAAAATAAAAACTGAAAAGTCATCATTTTAAGCAGGGGAGGCTCCCTAAAATTTGCCATGTGATGGGTGGGTTGTGCACAGTGCTAAATTGAATCAAATTAAGAGAAACATTTTCCAAGCACAAGTAAAATATCTGTTTAATTCGACCATAAAGAGGAAATTAAAAGTAATATTTTGCAGTGGAGTAATTACTGTCTATCTGAAGGCAGTGGGTTTCAGAGAGGTAATAGGCCCGGCAGCCAGGCCTTCAGGGGATAAAATTCTGAACTTGAGGCCAGGATTCCCAGGGGCTTGGGCTCCTGGACATCTGTCTGAGCTGTTGGGTGGCTGGAAGGAGAGACTTGGTCCTGGGAGGGTCCCAGCTGTTCCTCCTGGGCTTTCTTCCCCTCCTCCCCTGGTGAGCTTCATACAGAGGCAGGAAGTTCAGGAAAGCAGTGTTTGCTGGTGGCTGCCCAGGGAGGGGCAGGAGGACCTGGTGGCTGGCTGCAGGGCCTTTGTCTGGTCTGAGGGCCTTGCCTGGAGCAGCAGGTGCTACAGGGCCCCTCCCCCACTTCCCAGAGCCCCTCCCTGGAGCCCGGTGGAGAAGCTGGGCTCTGCCCTAGTCTCCTTGGGCCCCCTGCTGATCCTACAGACCTGGAGGACTTGAATCTCTCTGGAGTGGTTCTCGGTGATCCTGCTGTACAACTCAGTGGTTCTGTTTTTTCTGAACTCCTGTGTGTGCCCCCGGGGCACTGCAGCCTAGCCTGTTGGAGGGGCTTGTCACCCTGGTGGTGCTCTCAGTCCTATATGACCAGGGCTGGAAAAGTGGCCTGAGGTATTAGCTGGCCGACCCATCCGTTTCTTTATCCCTTGGGCAGTGGGGTGGTGAGTACCAAAATGCTGATTTGGCTGCCTCTGCAGAGGTGTTTGTACCCCGACAGTGTCCTGGCCAAGGGTTCAGGCCACCTGGGGGCTTATGCAATAGGGTCTGGGGTGGGGGCACTGTTGCCTGAGATGCCCGGTGCTGACTGCAAGGTGGAGAAGGTGACCGGGCAGCCTTTGACCGTCTTCCCAATGGGGATCTGAACATCATGGGCCACTCCATCTCTACCTCTGGTTCCTGCTCAGTGTCCCAAGGCCCGCATAGGCCTCTTCTGTTTTGATGGCCAGCTGGGTCTTCTCTCCTGCTCCGCCTGGCTGGCTTGGTGGGGGCTGCTGTGTTCTCCTTTTAGTACCTGCCTTGACCTTCTGTTTGGCTCTTCTTCCTGTCTCCTGTTGTAGGCTATGGAGGGGCAAAGGGGGATTCCTCCAGAGGCCTCTGGTCCCTAAGACAGGCAGGCCTGTCCAGAGGCCCCAGAACAAAGGGCAGCTGGGTCCCGGCCTCAGGCTGGAGCTGAGGCTGGGCGGCCCTTTTCAAGTCTGCTAATGGCTGCAGCAGGCCACACTTCCTTCCCCTTTGCAGCCTCCTGCTGAGTGGAAAATCAGTACATGAGAGCCAGACTGGAAACAGGCCTGGCCACCCTCAGTCTGGGGCTGGGTGGGTCCTTGGCTGAGGTCCCCCTCCCCGCACTGCCGTCCCTGGGGGCCTCTCTTGCCTCTGCCTGTGAGCCTGAACCTGATGAATTCCAGGGGCACCAGCTAATGGGGACCCAGTCTGCCAGGCATTTTCCAACTTGGAGACTGTCCAAGCCTTCCAGAGTGGCCCACAAATCACCCAACTGGCACGTTGCTGGCCCGGCAGGCGTTGGTCACCCTTTTGTCTGCCTCAGGCTCTGTAGAAATGGGGCCAAGGAAAAGAGATCTTGGTCATGATGGGGCTTGCCTCTCACAGTGTTGGCTGCCTTAGCCATAGCCCTCAGCACTCTGAACCTCTTAGGCATTGTGGGCACAGATGGCTAGCTCCTAGGCAGGGAACTCAAGGATCATGCCTGGGGTAAATGAGACACCCTTGCAGGGTGCTGGCCTCAGCCTCCTAGTTTGAGAAATAGGTGTGTCTGGAAGGTTGTCGTGACAGGTGAATGTCTGGATTGGAGTTACCTCTTGTAGGTAATCCCTTGGGACCTGAGGGCTAGCTCAGTGCAGGAAGCCAGGCTGGAGTTGGTGAAGCGGGCTCTTATCAGGGAGACACAGCCACAGCTGGGTTAGGCTGGCGTTTGTCTAAGGGGCTATGCTTGGGGCTGGCTCAGACTCAGGCTTCTTCCCTACAGTGCTGTCCCAGGAGGGCAGGGCCAAGCTGGGCAGGGAAGTTGGTTCAGGATGGGTGTTTTGCCCCTAATGAGGTCACTCTGAACCCAGCCCTTCCTGTGTCTCCCTGTGGGAGGTGTGCCCCTGGGGAGGGGTGTTACGCCCCCTCTGGAGAGTGTCGCCCTCCCTCTAGGGAGTGAGGGTGTTATCCTCCCTACCTGCAGCCTGCTTTTGGGTTCCTCTTCTGGCCCATTTCTGGACACCGCCTCTTGGCTTGAGGCCCCTGGGCACCCCCAGCTCAGAGACCGTGAGCCTTGTTCTCCCAGGTCTAGTCAGGGACAAGGACCACTCTGCTTACGGTGGGGACTGCTAAACTGACTCCGACGGACACATTCATAGTAGTGCCACATTTCAGGCCCCACCAGGGCTAACTGGAGGCTACAAAGACAGGGCCGGGATCCCAGCCCCCACCCCATGAGAGTGAGCTGTTTTGAAGAAGGCCTTGGACATTGCTGCTTGTCAGCCAGGCCCTGGACCAGTGCCTTTGCCCACAAGTTGGTTGTCGGGGAGCTACAAACATCTTGTTAGCCGCAAGCCGGCGTGGTTAATGAAGGCAGGGAGGTGGGCGGCTGTCAAGGGCACAGGGAACCTCACTATTAGCTCTGATAATTATTTTCCTGCTGGGCTCACGTGGATGGAATGGTTTGGGCCCTATTAATCAGTTACGGATGGTGCTGTGCTGGCCACAGCGTGAGCTGGGGCGATGGGCTCTCTGTGTTGCTTCCCCTGTACCTGGGCACTGACTGCACCTCTGTTGCTTATGGTTCCCAGGATCCTTGCTTCTCTGCTCTGCTGTTGGACAAGCTTCCTGCACCTGGGGTTCAGCTGGCGTGCCGCCCTGAGGCCGAGAGCCGGTGTGACGTATGCACTACGCACCTGCACCAGCTTACGCGGGAAGCCCTGCGCCTGCTACAGACCCCTGCCAGCCATGAGGACCCTGATACCTCCCGAGGAGGCCTTGTGGCCCCCAGCCCGAGAGACCCACCTGGACCAGTAGGCCTCACAGGGAGGCAGCCCCCAGTGGGACCTGACAGGAGGAAGGCACCAGCTTGGTCACCCGGCCCCAGTGTCCAGGTGTCTGTGGCACCTGCCGGCCTTGGGGGAGCACTGAGCACAGTTACCATCCAGGCCCAGCAGTGCCTGGAGGGTGTTTGGAGCCTCTCCAGGGTCAACAGCTTCCTGCCACCCACCTGCCTGGTGAGTGCTCTGGGTAGGTGGGCTACTGGGTCCCGAATGACTCCCTTCTGGGCTCCTAACTATATCCCTGCAGCTTGGTATTAGTTGGTAGGGCCCTCTGGACCCCAGGAACAGTCACGGGTGGTTTTGTCTAGCCTTGCTGTGGGCTGATGGAGGGGCCCGAGGTTTTCAGATGAGTTCAGACCCTCATTAGGGGTTTGGGTTGGAGGGAGCATCTCCTTAGGAGGAGCCTGCCATGACAGGCCGTCCCGAGGTGCACAACTTAGGTGACATAAACCTGCTCCACAGACAGATGACAGAGCCCAGGCCCACAGTTGCTGGACTGGCAGTTTATAGGTTGAAGAATGTCCTCTTTGTGTCTCCTCCCCTCAGAGCCCACCAGGGAGCCCGGCGGGGGCCGGGCTTTCCTGAAGCTATCCCTGGGTTCCCTGCCCAGGAGTAGCCGTCTTCAGGGCTGGGTCTGGTGCACTGCCTGCCCGCATGTTTGTTAGTTCTCCCCTCTCAGCCTTGCTAGTTGGGGTCTCTCTAATATCTATGTCCCCACTTTTCCATCTGGGACAAGGAGTCCAGGGCGGGGCTTAAGAGATGGGTACAGTTGGCCTAGGGGTTCCCTAGGCTGCTGGAAGGAAGGGTTTGGACTTAGGGAGTGAAGAGGTTAGCTGTGACCAGGCCCTGGGACAGCTTGACCCCAGAAGGGCCCAGCTAGCACTCTGTACATGCCGTCTGACCTAGCCCCTTTCCAGGGGCACCATGCTGAGGACACAGCCGTCTGCTTGTTGAGGACCTAAACTGAGGGCCTATAGTGCCCAGCCCAGGACAGGCAATGTACTTCATGCTGTGGATCTGGGTTCCCCCGGTGACCAGAATGGGAGAGACCCTCTAGGCAGAAGGGGTGGCCAGGTAGAGCCAGGAGGTGTGAGGCACTGATGGGGAGAGAGGCTGGAGAGGGAAGGTGGAGGGGGCAGGGTGGTAGGGCAGTTGTAACTCATGTGTGCATGCCTCCATCTACATGGAAAAGCCCCCGAGTTGCTCCCTGGAGTCCTGAGGGCAGAGGATCTGTGGGTAATCTTGAGGAACCATGCTTCTGTGTGGTATGAGTTATAGGTGTGTATTCTAGGCACACAGCAGCCAACCGGAAGCAGGCCTGGGGGATTGCTCATTCCCTGGTGTGGGCTGGCGGGCCCTCATGCTTCTTCTCTGAACCCAGTGGCATTTCAGGGAGATGGGCAGAAGAGCAGGGAGGGCCCCATACCTGCTGGGCAGTGTTGATACAAGCACCCATGCAGGACAGGCTCCTCCTCCCTGAGGCCTCCTTGAGGTGGGCAAGACTTGTTAGCTGGACTTTGCCCCTTGAATGCCTGCACTGAGAATTCTGTCAGAGTTGGAGCTAGGGGTTGGCTCTAGGGCTGGTCTTGTGAGACCATCTGTCCTTGGGGTCGGACTGTCGTCTTACTGTTCCCGGCATAGCACTCTTCCTTTTGCTCTCCTGAGGGGAAACAACCCCTCTGTCCTCCTGGGACTTTGGCCCAACAGCTAGGCTGCCTAAGGAATGGGCAACAGTGCCCAGGGGTAGGGTGCAGACATCACTGCCTGCTCAGATGAGTTTGATGATTCCTAGAGAAGGTGGCATTGAGCTGGACCCCAAGGGAACCCTAAAGGATATGCTCAGACCTAAGATGCTGGTCCAAAGGTGCCCTTCCTCTCCTTGGTCTAAGTGGCCTCATGGCTAGGCTGACTGTAGCCCTATGTCTGAGCAGACATTGAGTCAGGTCGATGTTGCTGGTCCGTATGATTTGGTGTGGTGATGGGGACTAGGGAGGGTCATTGGCCTATGGCTGGGCAAACTTGACAGAGGCCGACATGCCATAAAATGTGGACATTTAAAGCACCCGCTACTCATTTTATGTGCACATTGATTGTGTCGGAAAGGTGGGAATGGATTTATAATTAGAGAACAGTCCTGGCAATCAATAGGGAGATTATTAGAACCATAAATAGAACTTTAGGCCGCAGATGAGGCGGTGTCCCCTGAAGTAGGGTTTCAATCTCTGGTGATAAAGTCCTGCCAGGATACTCTGGTATTAAATTCTTGTGGAGAGATGAACTGTGAATCTATCATAGATGGGTCAGTGGCCCAGCAAGCTGACCAGGTGGATTGGTCCCTGCAGGTGGGTCAGGCGGGCTGGCCCCTCCATCCTGGGGTGCAGAGTGGAGGGCCAGGGCTGGGCTCAGTGGACTCTTTCATATTGACTGAGGTTAGCAGGGGAATCTGGGGAAGAGTGGCTGTGTCTGGCCAGAGGGTTGGTCCTTAGTGGGGATGAGATGACCTGGGGTTCCAAGGATCCTCTGGACCCATCGGCAAGACCTGGAACATTCTGGGTGCTGTAGCTGAGAGCTGCCCTGATAGCCCCACCTGGATACTGTTGTGGTATGGCCTGCCCTCCTGGCCCCTAGTCCCAGTGCAACAGCCACTGGCCTACAAAGCTTTAATCCATACCACAGTCACGTCACCTCCATGAGCAGAGAGGGCCCTTTCCTGACCATCCTGCCTACCGAGCCTGTTCCCGGGAACTGCTTCCTTCTTTCCAGGCTGTCCGGTGGAGGCACTCTGCTGCTGTGGAAGATGAGGGCTGCCGATTGCAGCTGGATTCAGGGTTTGTCCCTGTCCTGTCTGACTCAAGATGCCGGGCAGTAGTTAGGGCTGCCCCCGATCCCCCCTCCCTGGCTTATTTCCCTTCCCTGGGGGGTGCTGCACATGCAGTCTCCCAGACAATGACCTTGTGGGATATCTCAGTCAGAAGTCCTCATGGAGGCAGAGAAAACCTGCCTCATCTCTCAGCAGAGGCTGTAAGACAGGGCTCTGACTTCCTGACTCCATAGTGAGGCACAGTGGAGGCCTCAGAGAGCCAGGGTTTCCCACTGCTGTGGTAGTTGGGTAGGAGTTGGGGCCCACCAGCCCATACTAGGGAATATGCAAGCACGTTAGGGGTGCTTGCCTGCCTCCTGCTGCCCACCATCCACAGAGACCTTAGATGGATGTTGGAGGATGACGTTCCAGCTGGACTTTGGTGAGGGTCCATGAATTTCCCCTCACTTGTTGCTGGTGCCCTGTGTAGGCATCAGTTTACCCACTCATGCAGTGGGGTGGGTCGGCAGGACAGTCCCTGCTTTCCCGTGAGGCCTTAGTGAAACTACTTTTACAGTGATGTGGGTGGGGATAATTCTCACAGGAGCGGGACTTCTCACCTTGAACTGCCAGGGCTCTGATGGGGCTCTGACATCTTCTGGGTGATAAGGCATGGGGTGGGATGAAGGGGCAGGCAGGTAAACAGGCCTTACTGAGGATCTAGCACTCCCTGCAGAATGCTACCCCCTCAGGAGTGAGGTTGGCCTCAAGTGCAGCTGCAAGCCTCCGAGCTGCTTCTCAGTCCCCTCCAAATAGCACCTGATTAGAATATTTATGGGGGGCGATCCTAGTGGGTGCCGCCCTTCACCTGCCATAACCTTACAGATGTGGAGATCAGGCCTGGAAAGTTGCTGATATGGGCTCATCCTCGGTTCCTACATTGGGTTCCACAGAACCCTGGTGTTCCGCAGGGGCTGTTTGTGCCAGCTGACATGGGGTGAACCTAACCATGCTTTAGGCAGGCTCTTTGGTGTCCAGCCGCTGTGTGGGTACAGGAGTCCGGGTGTGAGCTCATGGAGGCAGGGCTCTGCTGGCTGTGCCTTGGCAGGTGCTCGCCTCACGCTCTCCTCTCTCCATGCTTTTCCTTTCGTTGCCGCTGTGTGCCTCCATCACGCTTTCTGTTTGGCTGTCCACCCACCTCCTCCCCATGTCGTGACCCCCTCCCTCTGCCCCCACCACTGCTCCGTGCTCGCTTTGGGACGGCTTCTTTTGGCATGTCCGGGCTCTGCTTCTGGCAGGAATTGGCAGTGGCCGTCCCGATGGACGGAGCCGTGTCATGGCAGCTGGTGGGACGGTGGAGCCAAGTCACGAGCGGGACTCCCAAGACAGGTCAGTGTGGGGAGGACAGCCTTGCAGGTGGGTCAGTTGGCCAGAGCCCTGGTGCTGCTGGAGATGCCCTGGGGTGGCTGGGCCCTGTGGGAGTGGGTAGAGGGACCACGTGGGGTGTGGGGCAGCAACAGTGGCCCCTGTGACGACTCCAACCCCAGTTCCCTGTGTCTGGCAGTCAGGCAAGGTGTCATCATATGATGGGGCACTGAGCTTGGGCCCCCTAACACTGCCATTACATACTGGTCAGAAGCAACTCTAGGTACCATGCAGCCATGGTCTGGAGAACCCCCCGTAGCCTGTCCAGGGCCTCCTGACCCCAGGCTCTGGCTGCCATGCCCAGTGGGTGCTGAACCAAATCCAGCTCTGCTCTGAAGGACTCAGGCCACAGCTGTCAACCCTGTAGCTTTAAAATTAATTCCTTCTTGGGGCTGGAGAGATTGCTCAGGGGTTAAGAGCACTGGCTGCTCTTGCAAAGGACCTGGGTTCAGTTCCCAGCACCCACATGACAGCTAACAACCATTCATAACTTCAGTTCCAGGGGAAGCCGACACCCTCTTCTGACCTCCGTGGGCATTGCACGACACAGTTGCACGTACACAGATTCAGGCAATACACTTGTACCCACAAAATAAAAATACTAAATAAAGCATTTTAAAAATTAATTTCTTCCTTTGCCACCACACTCAGCTACGGACCTCACATCTTTCAAGGGAAATTTAGTGATTCAAAAAGAATTCATGGTTGATGTGAGGGAATGACTTGGAGAAGAGGGGCCTGGCCAGCCTGGGTTCTGAGGAAATGCTCAGGAGTGCCTGCCCTGTACACTTACAGGCAGGTGACCCGTAGGGGGTTTCATACAATGTCTGGTGAGCTGTTCTGGGTGTGCCCTTCTGCTCCAGGCCTGCCCTTTTCTGCTGTTGACTTTTCCTTCTTGCAGTGCTGGGGGAGTGGATGCTGCTGGGGACCAGGAGGAGGGTGCTGGGCTTGCACTGGCTCGAGGCTTAGACTGGGCTTTGGACTTGCATGGACAGAGTTCTGCTCTATCACTCAAGAGGGGGTTGGAAGCTGAGGCTCACAAGGGACTGAGCAGGGTGAGGCGTTCCCTGTGGCTTGTCCTGCTGAGGTGTTGACACTTGGCCTTAGGGCTATATCCTTTGAGAGACCCTGAGGACCAAGCTCCTCAGGCCCAGGGTTACCAGACCAGGTCTGTGTCCCGGAAGCCCAGGGATCCCAGCCTTCTGCCAGTGGGGACACAGGTCATGTTGGTCGGGATGTTGACCTCCCCATTCAGGTGGAGTGGAGTGGGGTGCCCTGAAGGGTGAGGAGCCTGGGGCTCTCCAGGAAGAGATCAACTACTTGCCCCGCCCTGCTACGGCTTGGGTCCTCTCCACTCTAGAGCCTGAGGTGGGTTTGCAGAAGCTGTCCTGGGAGCATTTAATTACATTTGTGCTTCATGATGAGTCTGTCTTCCTTTCTAGAATTTATTTTAGCTAATTAGTTGGAAATGCCAGAGTTGTATTTCAGACAGTGGAATGTCATACGTTATCATGTGGGGGACAATTAGTGCTCGTGCCAAATATTTATTGTGGTTTCTTGTCTAATTACTCCTGTGGATGGTCCCAGATGGCCCAAGGGGTGAGGGGTAGGGTCTGTCTGCCTGACCTCTGTGGTCACTACAGAACAGGACGAGGAGGGCTCCACAGTCAGTCCCTTGTAGGGTTGACCTTTCCCTCTGTGGCTGAGCAGACCTGGCATGCCCTGGGATGGGGACATGGGTCCTTACAGCTTGCCTTGGAGGCTAGGCCTTCCCTGCTGGGTCTCAGACTCCCAGGGTCTTCCCAATCACACAGGCAGGGATTTACAAGTGTGGAGGGCCTAGGGTGTGAAGTGAAGCCTCCAGGGTGCTCAGCCTGGGGCAGTAGTTAAACTGTGAGCCTCCAGGGTGCTGTGTTCAGCCTGGGGCAGTGGCTCTCCCTCTGTCCCTTATCTGTTCCTCACTTGAATCTCTCCTTCCCTCCAGGCTGAGGCAGCAGTGGCTGCTGTGGCCGTGGCTGACACAGTTCGAGACTGTCCCCCCACAGCAGGCCCTGATGGTATGTCCAAGGCATGGGGCCGTGGGGCAGCGTGTACATCGGCACTGGTTACCCCGGCCCCGGGCACCTCGGCAGGAGGCTCCACAGGCCCGTCGGCTGCAGCCTCTTTCTTTATACGGTACGTCTTCAGGATCCTGCAGGGAACAGAATGTTGGGGAATGGGGATCCGCAGTTCCCTGGCCCCTGGTGGCCTGTGGGCTAGTTTTAGGAGGACTGTTGTCTCATCCGCGGCCCCGTCAGTCAATCAGGAGGTGGGGCTGTAGGGGCACAGCACTGAGCAGCTCATCTCATGCCCTGACTGGCCTCCTGGGTCCCTGTCTGGGCTCAGATACCTAGAAGTTACAGGCCATTCCCCTACTCCCCCCATGCCACGCTTGAAGACATGGGCTGGCATGGACGTCGTGGTCCGGCCAGAGAGAACAGTATGTTCCAAGGGAGGAGATGGGAATAGAGCATTTTCCCCTATCTGGCCATGGGTGGGTGGGGAGCAGTCTTTAGCCTCAGCCCTGAGGCAGAGCCCTTGGTTCTGCAGACCCAAGACTAGAGTCCTACCCTCACCCGGCAGCCCAAGGGACAGGGATTACAGGATGTAATCGCGGTAATGAGAGGTAATGGTAGCCAGCTGCGGGTCACTGTCCCATTAGCGGCCCGCATGGGCGCTGATAAGCTTGTCTGTATTATGCCGGGCAGCGCGTAGAGGACGTCTTATCAGCCCTGGTCCGGGGGGACTGCAGAGCCTGATGGGGGCATGACGGGACATGTGATTAGGGCATTGTCGGAGCTGGCTGATGAACGCTGTTGTACTGTGCCCTACTGTCTCCTGTGACTGATGTGGCCTCAACCACCACCCCAATTAGGTACAGAGAACCGAGCTGGGACTCTGCAGCTGGGGATGGGTGGGAGTCCTTCTCGGCCTTCTCTCGAGCCCCATGTGCTAGTGGCATTCAGGGGGTTCCTGGGGGGGGGTGCTGGGCATGAGGGGCAGAGCTTGTAGCTGGCCATGTCCCCGCCCTGTTCAGTTCTGATTTCAAGGGCCTCTGCTTTGAGGATTTGGTGGTCTGTGAGGCAGCCATGCTACTGAGGTGGTGCTTGACAGCAGAATTTGAATACCTTCTGGAAAAAGAGATTTTTACGGGGCCACTGGTCTTGAGTCTGGGGGCTACCCAGCACCCTGATCCTGAGGGCCCTGGTACCTGAGTGTGTGGTGGGCGTGCCCCCCACCACTGGGTCATTAACCACCCCATTTTAGTAGCAGGCTCCTGTCAGCCCTTTGTCTCAGCCAGGCTGCTGAGACTCCTCTGCCTGAGCAACACCCTGACCTTGGAAAGTTACCATGGAAACAAAGAAACAAGTGGACTTGGGCGGGGGCAAGAGGCTGGTTTCCCCAGGAGGAGCAGTGCCGACTGCCTGTACTTCTAGCCTGTCAACCATTCTGGATCTCAGTGGGTTCCTGAAGGAAGTGTGTGTGTGTGTGGGGGGGGTGTCTCCACAGGTGATGTCCCTGCGGGGCTGGCATTACTGGTGGGAGACTCATACCAGTGAACTTCGAAACTCTGCACCCACTGCCTGGCATTGTGGATGGAGGACAGAGAGAGGTTCAGACTGAGGGAAGGGCTTGCCCAGGGCGCACCAGGAGGCAATGGAACCTTGGCCCTCACCGCATGGCCTGTGGCATGTGTTGACCGTGTGCTGTTTCCACTTGTATTCTCCCTGAACTTGGAGGGAACATAGTGACCCTTGACCATACCTGTCCCCAGGAGGTCTGCACATGGGGGAGGGGTGCATCTTGAATCTGTGAAGGTGGTCTTGGATGGCAACATAGGGTCGATGAGAGGCCAGGGAGGACAGAGAGGTGTCCATGTGGACTCTGGGAGTGGGCTTCAAGGGCCTAAGAGTGATGGGTACATTTATTCCAATGACACAGAACAGGGCGGGCTCTGTAGTTTGGGTTCTTGAGTCTGGATGCTGCCATCCCCTGTTGCCCCAGGCTGGATACCAGCTTCAGGACTTTTCCTCAGCCACTTCTGGGCACCCTGTCTCCATATGGACTCCACTGTAGTCTCGAGGGTGCTTGAGAGCCCAGCGGGCAGAACAATATCCCCTCAGCTGGGCCTGAGTGGTTGGGTACTGGGTGCATGGCCCGAGTCAGAACTTCGAGGTCAGACTGTGGTGATTGGGTTTTCTTCGAAGGTTGCTGTGAGCGTGACACCCATGCTCTGAGCCCTCCCCCCATGCTCTGAGCCCTCCCCCCATGCTCTGAGCCCTCCCCCCATGCTCTGAGCCCTCCCCCCATGCTCTGAGCCCTCCCGTGGCTGTGCATCTGTGTGTCCTCCTCCAGCTCTGGGAGTGCTCGTCTTCACCAGTGTGTAGCCTCCCTTCTCTGACATGCTCAGAGCTCTGAGGGCTCTGAGCACTGCCCACCAGCCTAGCTGTCCTGCCTTTGGTAGTGGGTGGGCTACCTCCAGGCCTCAGAATCTAGATGTCTTAGGAACACCTGCTGGGGGAGGCGTCTTCCAGGTAGGCTTCAGGCAGGGAGCGTGGTGGGGCTTCATTCTGACACTCATCTGAGTGTCTTTCTGGGTGAACATCTGAGCCCAACGGGAAGAGGTACAAAGGCTCCGACGCTGGGGCTGGGTCCCTGGCTAGGAGGTCTTGACAGAGCAGTCTCTCACCTGCTCTGGCCTCCAGGTAAGGTGTGGTGATGTGGCTCGGGCCTGGGAGGTTTTAGGCAGCAGCTGCCGCCAGCCGAGGTCTTGAGCCCCCTTAGCTGCCTTATAGGACCCCCTGAGGAGCTCCCGTGAGGCAGTCCTGTGGAGGCTTGGTGTGCGGCTTTGCCCTGCCTACCCAACTCAGCCCAGGTGGGCGCTCTGGGTTGGTGGGAACTGATCCGGGGCACAGACCGTCTTCTCAGGGTTCTCAGACACCCACAGACCTCTAAGTCCCTCCGTTTGGAAAAGGTGAGTTTTCTTTGTGAAAAGGAAAAGTATTTTTCTTTCTAGACTCATGAATCCTTGTCCAGAGACAGTGATGGCTCTGGGGCTGCTGTTCAGACTGGCATTTATGAACTGGCTAATTCATGCCCTCAGTCAGGCGTGTGCCAGGCTTCCTGTGAGCTTGGGCTTGGCTTGTATAGCTAGCTGTACACTCCAGAGCCCCGGGTGAGAATAGTACCACAGTAGCAGGAGGCTCTGAGCTGGGGTCCACCTTAGGGCATCAGGACAGGCTTTCCTGGAGGTGGTACTCAGCCTTTCTTAGTCTTCCCTGCAGGGGGAGACTGCTCAGACTTGCCCACTATTCCCTTCAGGACCCCCCCCCCCAAGGCTGCCACTCCCCAGCAGGGCTGAGGTCTTTGGTCCTGGGTTTGGTACCCTATCTTCTCTTAGCCTTGGTGGGGCCCATGCTTTCTGTCTCCACCCCAATGCTCAGAGCCCAGGTTTGTACCTTTACCAGGATGGGTGTCCTCAGGCAGGCCTGACACCCCCTGCCCCCGCCAGACCCCTCTAAGGCCCCTGCAAGCCAAATCGCTGTAGCCCTAGCCACGTGAGGTGCTGATGTCTGGGTTTCATCAAAGAGAAGGAGCCTGTCTTGAGGCCTCAGCCAGGGGCCTGCTATGAGTCATGTTTTGTGAAAGCTGAGCCATAAAGCAGGCGCCTGGAGACTGGGCCTGCTCCAGCAGCTTCTGGCTCCCAACCCCTGGAGATTGTCAGTGGGAGGGAGAGAAAAGGTGCTGCAAAAGTTAGGTAGGATCAAGGGGCTGGCCAGACTGTGTCCAGGAGGTGGCTGGATCAGCTGATGCCTGTGCTATGGTCTCTGGCTCCCCAGAGGGCCACAGAGGGCTGGGCTGTCTGTGGTCTCTTAGCTAAGTCAGCCTTGCCCTCAGCCTCCATCTCACTCTCCCCCCCACCCCCTCCCCATGCCTCCATCTCACTCTCCCCCCCACTCCCTCCCCATGCCTCCATCTCTCCACCCCCTCCCCATGCCTCCATCTCACTCTCCTCCCAACCCCCTCCCCATGCCTTCCTCAGCAGTCTTCCACTGGTGTCCACATCTCGTTTGGAGGAGGGGGATGTGAGTGCCCCCCCATAGCCTTTAGAGCTGGCCCTTCCTGACCTATGGGGAGGGGCCTGGGGATAGGACTTGGATGCAAAGAGCTGCTTCAGGGTGGGTGTGCCTTGACTTCAGCCGTTTGCTGACCAGCATGGGCACCTTGAGGGGTATGGCCACACCTTCCGACCAGTGCTCATGCTAGCAGCCCCTGCGTACTTTCCTTTCCATGAACTCCTGGGAGTAGGTGCCTCTGCACCCCCTTATAGGCAGGGACTCCAGGAAGCCTTGTCCCTCACAGCGGTCCCTGAGTCCCTCCCTGCCCAGCTAGGGTGGTTTAGCTCTCACACTGGGACCCAGCCTTGGGTAGTGCTGGGCAAGGGGTGTGGGGTAGGATGAGGTGAGGTGGGGTCTGGAGTGGCAGGTCCCAAATAGGGCAGTGGTACGAAGAGCCCCTGAACTGATGTCAAAGCAGAGGATGCGACTCTGCCCGAGGTGGCCCTCCGGCGGCTGCCGTGCCCCCAGCTTCTACGGGAGTGTAGCCTGGGTTGCAGTGCAGGGTCCTTCTTGCTTTGACCTTCACGATGTGCAGTCATGCAGGTGACAGTGTTGGCCTCTCTTGCCCATGGTTTGCTGGATGCTGCTTGTACAAATGGGTGAGAAACGATCGAGAATGCTTTCTTATAATAGGGCTCCTTTGAGCTTTGCAAACACACGGACTCAGGCAGGTACTGGGCAAATGCTTAAGGCACCGTTTGAGGCTTGAGGGGGTTCTGGGGTACAGAAGCCACCACTGCCAAAGAACTTGAGACTCAGGGCTCTTCCTGGGTGGGGGCCCTGTGCTCCCTAACCTTGGCTCTGCCTGGCGCGTGCTGGTGCTGCTGCGGCCCTGTTAAGGAGTCTACCATGCGTCGTAGATTACTTTTATTTTCCATGATGACACCTCACTAGGAAGAAGCTGTCCCTGGGGCCTCTTAAAAGACAGCTCCTATTAAAGATGAGAGGGCTTACCAAAACGCCAGGCCCAGAGGTGGGGGTGCTATAGAGGGCCCCAGGCTCTGGGCCCTTTCACATTCGGAGAGACAGCCAGGGTCACCCAGGTGTGTGTTACACAGGTGCTATCCTAAGGTCCCCGTGCCAGAGTTATGGGTTGGGACTTTGTAGCCCTGGCTGCCCACAGACAGGATGTGAGCCCTAGACTTGCTCAGAGGACTCTGAAGGGGCAGGTGTGTTGGAGGGCACTTGGGGACACCGGTGGGGAGGGCTGGGGGCTGCAGGGAAGCAGGACAGAGAGCTGACCTTGGGGATGTGTCCCTGGAGTATGATTACCTTGAAGAAAGGTGTGAAGGTGTGAGGGTCTATACTGTGTGTGTCCATGCCTGTCCATGTACCTGTGTCAGGCGCCCTGAGAGTCCACTAGTGACCAAACGTGTTAGAACCCCCTCCATGGTGTGCTGAGTTCCAGGTGTGGGCTCAGTCCTGGGTCTTCCAGGCCAGTATACAGTGAGAGGTGAGGCAGTCTTTGTCTTGGGGACTGGGGTACAGTTGTTATGGGGGTAGCATCAGTTGAGCTCCTCTGTATGCAAGTGCTGTGCGAGTACCCTTGCCCTGAATATATTAGTTCTTTAGGGCCATATACAAGGGCCTCTAGGGTCATATCGTTCCATTTTAGAGATGAAAAAACTGAAGCACAAAGATGCTAAGCCAACATACATACCCTGGTCCTGAAGCTGCACTCTTGCTGTCCTATCCTTTCAAAGCCTCTGCAGGGTTAAGACGGTGCCTTCAGGACCCAGCACAGGGCCGAGAGCAGTCCTGTGTCCATCTGTCCTGGCCATGGCCCCAGCCTGGGATCCCACTTGGAGAAATGGAGTTCAGGCTGTACAGCCACAAGAATTTCTGGCTACCTTTTCGGAGCACCTCCCCACACGGCTGACGGAGTTTGAGGGTGGGACAGCCTGGTGTGTGCCCAGACACGGTGGTAGCTGATGGTATACACTGAGCACTCTGCCTCTCCTCCCCAGGGCTGCCCAGAAGCTCAGCCTGGCCTCCAAACGCAAGAAGCACCACCCGCCACCTGCGCCTACCACCCGAGGCACATCCACCTATCCCACGGACTTCAGTGGCACCCTGCAGCTGTGGCCGCCCCCGGTGCCCCCCTGCCTGTTCAGGGTTGCCTCCAAGGCCAAGGAAAATCCCAGCAGCTTTGGAAAGGTAAACCCAGCCTGAGGTCAGGTGGTCTGGTTGTGGCAAGACCGGGGCTATCTGATAAGGTGTGGGAGATACAGTGCCCCACCTCCTTCTCAAAACTGTGCCCAAGAGGGTACAAGGGACCTGTGGAACTGGGGCCATGGGAAATGGTGGGAGCAGCCTGTCCTCAGGTCTTAGGGACATGTGCTAGGATAGCCATGTGGTAGGGCTTATGAGACTGAGGGCAGGGGCTGATCTGAGAGCTCCCTTCTTGCCTTGTCCCCACCGGGCACTGCCTTGAAGTGGGGCTAGGTGAGTCAGGGTGTCCAGGCAGCCCAGCTCAGATGGGTTTCAGCTGGGAAAACTGAGGCCTGGAGAGGGTGGGCCCTGTGGGCGATGGAACAGGCTGGCTGGCTCCAGACCTTCTCCCAGGAGTTCTGACTGAGTAACTGTGGTTGCCGGCCCTCTGAGAGGGGAGAAGCCCCTGCCCCCCAGCCCCAATGGGGTACTCCTGTGCCAGGATTGTGCAGGATCTGTAGAGGTGAAGTGGGCCCTATGCCCTTAGGGAGGAGAGCTAACTCTTACAACCACTGGGGGGTTGCTGGACTCTGGCCAGTGTTTTCCCCTGACCCTCTGCCCGCTCTAGGGTGGTACCCCTTTCCAGGACCCTGAGAGTGATGGGGTTGGGGCTCTCTCAGTCCTGCCTAGTGCAGATACCGCCTCACTTGGCACTAACCCTGCAGGCTTGCTCCTGAGAAGATGGTCAGGCCAGGCTAGGGGGAGTGGCCTCCCCAGGGACAGGGACTAGAGAGGAAGCCCATGTGTTTTTAGACCTTCCTTCTAGAAGGCAGATCTCCTGTGGTGGATCCCCAGAGGAAGGAAGCATCCTCCAGACAGGACTGCCCAAAGTGGGCAGTTGTAGGCAGGTGGGAGAGCCTGGGGCTCCTTCAGGCCCAGCTGACTGTGCACCCTCTTAACATTAACATTGTGGGTGGCTTTCACTCTGGGACTGCCTCCAGCAGGGTGAGTCTGAACATCAGTCTTTTGCTCTTGGCTCCATGTGTATTGTGATTAGCCAGGCAACCCAGCTGTCTTGATGCTGTTGGGCCATTCTGTAAAGTCTGTCCTAGAGTCGCTGATTCTGTGCTACTGCCCAGCCTAGAGTGGGGGGAGGGGGACAAAGGCAGCCCATCTCCTTTTAGGACTGTCAGTGTACTCAGTGACAGGTAACCCCACCTGCCTCTGTGCCCTGCTCTGCTGGGAGCTGGGAGGTGGGAGTGCTCCTGACCCCCACTTCCTGTCCTGTCAGGCTTTGGCTGCCCCCACCTTGCACATGGGCAGTGCTTGGTATGTAAAGCTGGTGGTATCAGCCCTGTCTAGTGAGAGAGAGAGGGAGGTTGGGCCCGGGCCTGTGTGTCTTAGGCTCCCCAATACCCTCTCCTGGGACAGGCAGGTGAGTCTCACTGGCCAGGTTGCCACTGCCCTGGCTGTGTGGGGTGTACCCCACAGGGCTGGGCTGAGGCTTGAGGAAGAATGGCTGGAGGTCTAGGACCAGCCTGGCCACTTAGCTCATCTGTCCACCAGGCTTCTCCTCAGAGGTTGTGGTGGGTGTGGGGACAGTTGTCTGTCTCGTGACAGTGGGATAGGGAGTTACAGACTCCTTTCGGGGACATTGTGTCTTGGGACTGCAGTTCTGTTTGGGGGGCCTGCCAAGTCTCTGCCTCCTCTTGTAGCCAGCCCCCCACCAAGTGTTCCTGCAAAGAGAGAGGCCTTCAGCCATCTTTCTGGTGACCCTAGACCATCCAGCACTTCCCCACAGACCAGGTGCCCTGGCCTGTTAGCCACCCCGAGTCCCCTGCGCCCCTGTGCCCCTCCCAGGCACTCTGTTATTAGCACTAACGTCATATCCTCAGAAGTGCCTCCTGAAAGGCGTTTAATATTGTCACAGAAAAGAAGTTAGATTACATTCAGTTTCTGACATTAATGTGCACTTAAGATAATTCATCATATCGTGGTATTAAAAAAGACATCTCTGGTGGTGGGTGCTCAGTGGTGTCCCTCCCTGTCTCCAGCCTGGGCCACCTCTGGGGAGCTGGAAGCCCTGTTTTTATGCAAAATGTGCCTCCCCTCCCCCGCAGCTCTCCTGCAGCTTTGTGACGTCTGCACATTTGGGGGACGAGGATGCTCTTGTCTCCTGAGAGACCCTGTCATTTCCCTGAGGTAATGACAGGTTCTCTCAGCAGACAATGGACCGGTGGGGGGCGGGCAGTGAGGGGCAGGCTGGAAGGGCGCCCTGCTCAATCCCCTCCCTACCCGGGGACTCAGGATTAGTGTCTCTACTCAAGAGGCACCAGGGTACGGCAGAGCCAGATAGCTGCTTCCCTAGGCCTCTCCTCCCCGCCAGGCATCCTCTCACATCTCCAGAACCCATTTGGCTCCTGAAGCGGTGAGGAGCTCATGCTGGAAAAGAAACTGCCAAAAATTACCGGGAAGTGCACATTTTCGTCTGCACTGCAGCAGCGTTTGAAATGAAATAGTTTTGTTCATGTCTCTGGAGAATAAAAGAATCGATTCTTGCCTGATGGAGCCCAGGTTCTGACTAGTACAATAACCAAGTGTCCCTTCCCTCCTCCCTACTCCCCGAACGTGGGACACTTGACTCCACAGGAGACTGCATTTCAATGTGCCACGTGTCCACGGGGACAGAGCCCACAGTGCTTGTTTGAAACACTCCCCCCAAACCAATTTTGCAACGTTATGTGTCTGTCACTTACAATTAAATCTTTGAAAAATATTGGTTCTGAAATGAGTCTCTGGTAATTTGATTTATACCAAGTCAGAGATTTCATTGGAGAATGGACTCTGTGGCCTCCAGGAAAGGGAGGCCCTAACTCGGGGGCTCTTGAGGAAATAGCCTGCTTTACACCTGCCTCCAGACTCCCTCGCCTGCATCACTGCATCTGTGTGTGTATGTGTGTAGGGGGGACTCTGTTGTCCATGCAGGTTTGGGGTCCTGCAGTGCAGCTTGCTCTGGCGTCTTGGGCCCCCCTTGTGTTTTCTCTGAGGGTTTCCCTGCTGGTTCAGGGCCTTCCTGATGCTGGCACAGGCAGAGGGCACACTGGGATCTGCTTTGGGTTCTAGAAACACGCTCTGGTCCTGCCATGACCCAGGCCGACCAGTCACTAGCAGTGCTCTAGGAGCTCGTGCCCACCCGTCCCCTCCTCCACCCTTCCCAGCCTCAGTTTCCCCACACTAGGGCATAAGAGATAAGATTTCAGAATTCCCCTCTTTTCTTGGAGAGGATTCTTATTCTCATGAGACGTTAATCCCACCCTGGCTCTGCCCCTTCGGGAAGTTTTGAGAGCCTGGCTTCCTGGGCTGGCTCCGGGGAGAAGCAGCAAGCCTGGAGTTTCCCCACACAGTCCCTCGGGCCTCTGAGGCCCTTCACCCTTCCGTGGGTTCATTCACTTGTTCATCCCATAGGTGTGGCCGCCTTATTCCTTGGGTGCAAGGGCATCTAAGGACCTTGGCCTAGGGCTGTGACTAGCAGAAGATGAGAGGCCCCAGAAGGAGAAATGCCTGGGCGGGCAAGGGGTGCTCTCCTGCTTCCCTGCCTCGCCCTGTCCCTGGCTTCGTTTTCTGTCTGCCCCGCTGACCTCATGTGGGATCTGCTCCAGCGGCATTCTGGCCGGCCGTGTCGGTGCCCATGCCGAGGCCTGGTCCGCTGTCCTGACTCGTGCTTGCTTTTCCTGCCCTGTAATTAGCTCCCAGCTGGGTTGAGGGTGGTGCTCAGATGCCTGTTTCTGCCCGCCTCTAGGTGAAGGTTATGCTGCGCATCTGGCCGACTCAAGGAGCCCAGCGCTCGGCTGAGTCCACATCCTTCCTGAAGGTGGATGCTCGGAAGAAGCAGGTGACCCTCTATGACCCGGTTTCTAGGCTCCCAGGCTGTGCAGGCCTCAGGCACGCCCCTACAGCACCAGTTCCTAAGATGTTTGCCTTCGACGCCATCTTCCCCCCTGACTCTGAGCAGGTACGGCGGGGTGGAGCGCCTGGGATCTGATCTGAGCTGTTTCTGTAGAGCCAGAGTCTAGCTGCCTTGTTACCCTTCTGGGTCTGCCTCCCTATCAACCCAGCTTGATGTCTCCTCAGCTTCTGTCTAGTTCTCCAGACCAAGTACTGAGAGAACACTGAGCTTTTCAAGTGCCTACCTCCTAGGAAACTTCCTTAACAGTGCTGTACCACCCTGGATTCCAGTGACACCGGGTACCCGAATAGCACACTACTATGGTCGCTATGACCATAATTTCTTGTGCTGTGTGGTTTTTTCTGTACTTGGTGGGGCATCTGGACATATGTGCCCGGCCAGCACATCCTGTGTGTGTTGCCTGTATCCTGTCTGCTGACTTGTGTGTCCTGTGCCTTCTGTATGAACATGAGAGAGTTCTGTGTTCCTGACCTATGTCTGTCAGCTCAGCTGTCTCATGGGTTTGCTGCCTACATGTGACAAGGACAGACAGGCCTTGAGTTTGTAGATGTGGCAGAAGGTAATGCCACAGCCCTTTGATGCTGGCACCTGCCTGATCCCTACTGGGTTCTTCCCCAGGCGGAGATCTGCTCAGGGGCTGTGACTGATGTGCTGCAGTCTGTGGTTGGTGGGGCTGATGGCTGCATTTTTTCCTTCGGCCACGTGAACCTTGGTAAGTGCTCTGTCACCTCTGTGTACCCTTGATGCCTTCTTCTAACTGCTGCTGCCCCTGTCCCCAATCTTCGTTGCTGCTCTCATGGATCCTGGTCCTGGGTGAGGGAGGAGGTGGTCTTCTGTGTAGGTGTGGGGGTAAGGATCTCACTTGGAAGCTGAGGTGGGCCAAGCCAGAAAGCAGAGGGCTGGGAGTGGCTGGAGGAGGGTCCCAGGCCTCCAAGATTGGCCCTGAGGACCCTGGGCAGGTTTCCATATCTGACAGGGCTCTTGAGGGTGTGTTGTGGGAGTATGGGTGGTTCTTACATGCTCCTGTCCCCCAGGTAAGTCGTATACCATGATCGGGAAGGACAGCTCACCCCAGAGCCTGGGCATTGTGCCCTGTGCCATCTCCTGGCTCTTCAGGCTCATCGATGAGCGCAAGGAGAGGACAGGTACACGTTTTTCTGTACGTGTGTCTGCCGTGGAGGTGTGTGGCCGTGACCAGAGTCTGCGGGACCTGCTAACTGAGGTGGCCTCGGGCAGCCTTCAAGACACCCACTCTCCGGGCATGTACCTGCGGGAAGATCCTGTGTGTGGGGCACAGGTGCGCCAATCAAAGCCAGTGACCTTTCTGGGGCTATGGAGGTGGGGAGCACTGTGTTTAGGTCTGAGCCACTGAAGGCATGTGGGCCTCTGCCTCCTTCTCTTACAGCTACAGAACCAGAGTGAGCTGCGGGCGCCCACAGCAGGGAAAGCTGCCTTCTACCTGGACGCAGCCCTAGCTGCCCGCAGCACCAGCCACCCTGGCTGTGGGGAGGATGCCCAACGTAGCTCCCACATGCTCTTCACGCTCCATGTATACCAGTACCGTGTGGAGAAGTGCAGTCAGGGAGGAAGTAAGTGCCCAGGAGGCCCTGCCCACAGAGTTGCTTGCCCCCAGGTTGCCTCATAGGCATCTCTGCCTGCCTGCGTGGGCTGTGGGACAGGATCTGAGTACCCAGACCCCAGCACCTACTTGTATTATGCTTTCAGTGTCTGGAGGCCGCAGCCGCCTGCACCTCATCGACCTGGGCGGCTGTGAGGCAGCGCTCAACAGGAGCGGGGAGTCTGCCGGGGGACCCCTGTGTCTTTCTCTGTCAGCTTTGGGCAGTGTCATCTTGGCCCTGGTCAACGGGGCTAAGCATGTGCCCTACAGGTGGGTGTGGACGTGTGGGCAGGCCACCAGTGGGGTGGCCTCTAAGAAGCCGGCCATGCTGATGTCCAGCATATCTGAGGACCTCAGTGTAGGGGTGATGGTGGTTTCTGGAGCTTGGGGTGCAGGGACAGGTGGATGCAGATACCAAGGCCAACCCAGAGCTCTAGACATGGCCCCCAGCCCATGGAGAAGCCTGCCTCCCCTTTACCAGCCCCGTGGTTCACGCTTCACTTGGCCTCCCACCTTGATGGGCCCTCCCTGTAGCCTCTGAGCACCTCCTTGATTTGTAGGGACCACAGACTCACCATGCTGCTGCGGGAGTCCCTGGCCACTGCCAACTGCCGTACCACCATGATTGCACACATCTCAGACTCGCCGGCCCACCACGCAGAAACACTCGGCACTGTGCAGCTGGCTGCCCGCATTCACCGCCTGCGCAGGAAGAAGGTCAAGGTGAGTTCTAGTTCCTGTTGCCCACTGAGGGGCTCCTGGCTCCCACATTCTCTATAGGCTCTGTAAGATATCAGAGAGAGGGGGCAGTATGTATGCTCAGGTAGGGGTGGGTCTCCTGTGCTTCCAGAAAAGAGCCCAGCCCAAATCCCTGATACACTAGGTAGAGTTGGAGCTCCTTACAATAGGGTTTGTGTTGTAAGGGGACATGGACATCATCCCTAGTAGGGAACTTCACGGGACCATGGTTTCCATGGTCCTATGCTGCTGAGAGTGAGGGGTCCAGGGAAGAGGAGGTGAGGTGGGGACCAGAGCCCAGTGCAGACAGAGGCAGAGGCTCATGGGTTTTGCTTTGCTGCCCCCAGTATGCGTCCAGCTCCTCTGGAGGGGAGAGCTCCTGTGAGGAGGGCCGGGCCCGACGCCCCCCCCACCTGCGGCCCTTCCACTCACGGACCGTGGCCCTGGATCCTGACCGCTCGGCTTCTGGCCTGCCTGGTGACCCAGACTACTCATCCAGTAGCGAACAGTCGTGTGACACAGTCATCTATGTGGGCCCTGGTGGTACAGCGCTGTCAGACCGTGAGCTCACTGACAACGAGGGCCCCCCTGACTTTGTGCCCATCATCCCTGCACTGAACCGCCGCAGGCCCTCTGAGGGCCCCCGGGATGCCGACCACTTCCGTTGCAGCACTTTTGCGGAACTGCAGGAACGTCTGGAGTGCATTGATGGCAGTGAGGGATGCCCTGGACCCCAGGGTGGCTCTGATGGAAGTCAAGCCAGCCCTGCCCGAGGGGTCAGAAAGCCCTCCCTACCTGAGGCCACATCTCCCAGGAAGGCTGTGGGTCCCCCAATGGCCACCAGCACCCCTCGTGGTAGCCCTGGGCAAGATACTCAACGGGGCACCCCTGAGCTCTGTAAAACTGGTGCCCAGGGTGACCAGAGAGTGGATGGTACCCGGCCTGAGTCACCAGCCCCAGACAAGACCATGGCAGGTGGGGGCAGGAGACCACTGCCCAGCCCGGCCCCTCCACCACTTCGGCAGCCTGAAGCTCGAGGTGCCTCCGTGGAACCTGGGGGAGAGGGCCCTGACAGTGTGGTGCGGACACCCCCTGTGGGCATGAGTGGGCAGGTGGCCCTGTCCCCACTGCTCCCGGACACAGCTTTTCCTTGTCCGTCTGCTCATGGACGCCATCTGGAGCGCGGCCTGCTGACCACCACAGTGACCCTTCAGCAACCAGTAGAGCTAAACGGCGAGGACGAGCTGGTGTTCACAGTGGTAGAAGAACTGCCCCTAGGGGGGCTTGCAGGGGCTGCACGGCCCTCCAGCCTAGCCAGCTTGGGCAGTGACTGCTCCCTGCAGGCCCTGGCCTCAGGCTCAAGGCCAGTCAGCATCATCAGTAGTATCAACGATGAATTTGATGCCTACACCTCACAGGTGTCCGATAGCTCAGGAGGCCCTGGGGAGCCCCTAGAGGGAGCAGCCTGGGCTGGTAGCAGTCCTGCCTCATCCATTGGCTCATGGTTGAGTGAGGTTGGTGTCTGCTTGGCTGAAAGTCACAGTCCTACGCCACAGCCTCCCTTCGGCCCTGACTCTTCAGCAGGGCCTGGTCCACCAGAGTTCCCTATCCCAGACAGCTCCCTGGAGGACAGCAGCTTCAGGTCCTCAGAGCATAGAAGACCAGAGAATCCTGGCTCAGCCCGGAGTCCCCATCTCGGGGAGGCAGTTGCAGCGGCCCCAGCCCAACCTGGCAGAGAGCCCTGGGCTGGGTTCTTACATGAGGCAGCCTCAGCCCAGACCATCCACTCCAGTCTCCCACGGAAACCCAGGACTACCTCAACAGCCAGCCGTGCTCGCCACATCCGGGGTCCATGCAGTCCTGGAGGCCTATTTGAGGATCCCTGGCTGCTCCGGGCAGAGGACAGTGACATGCCCCAGATGACCTCTGTAGGTGGGGCCCCCGGCCCAACCCCAGGCTCCCCTCGGCTGCCTGAGACCCAGATGATGCTGGCTTGTGCCCAGAGAGTGGTGGACGGATGTGAGGTGGCAACCAGAGTGGCCCGTAGGCCCGAGGCTGTGGCTCGGATCCCACCACTGCGGAGGGGAGCCACCACGCTAGGAGTGACCACACCTGCTGCATCTTACGGAGACACACCAGTGGAGGCAGTGGTCTATTCGGGAAGCCTGAAGGCCACCTCCAACAGCAAGAAGAGTGTGGCTTCCAAGGGGGCCTTTTTCCCAAGGTCTAGTGGTGCAGCCCCGCCAACCCCTCCTGTGCGCAAGTCTAGCCTGGAACAGAGCATGGCCTTGACCCCCACTCAGGCCCTGGGGCTGACCCGGACAGGGACTGCCTCTGTTTTCCGAGAAGAGGAGGCCAGGCCCAGTGGCCGGGCTGACCACTCAGGTCCCAAGGCCACATCTAGCCTGAAGGCCAGGGCTGGGAAGATGGAGCTGACACACCGTCCCACTGGCCACACGTCCTTGGAGCGGTACGAGGGCCTGGCACATGGCAGTGGCAAGGTCAGAGAAGTCCCAGGGCGGCCACCCCGGGCTGTGCCCAGGTTGGGTGTGCCACCCACCAGCCCCCCACCTGGACCAGCTCCTGCCTGTAGGGGCAGCCCAGCCAAGGGTGTGGGAGCATCGAAGCTCCCAGCTGGTGGGGCCAAGGGCCGTAGTTTAGGGGCCAGTACCTCTCGAGCTCTGGGTGCTTCAGTGAAGCCTTCGGCCCCTGTGGTAGGCAAGACCCCTGCTGGCCCTGTGCCAGGTCCCCGGACAGCTCCACGGTCTGTGCCTGGCGTTGGAGCCAAAGCTGGCCGGGGCACCATCATGGGCACCAAGCAAGCGCTCCGGGCTGCCCACAGTCGTGTCCATGAGCTGGCAGCCAGTGGAGCTCCTGGCAGAGGTGGCCCCTCGTGGGTCTCAGCAGACTCCGACAGCGGCAACGACAGTGGTGTGAACCTAGCTGAGGAGCGGCCACCCATGAGCCCCGCCCTGCCCTCCCCCTACAGCAAGGTGACCGCACCAAGAAGGCCTCAGCGCTACAGCAGCGGCCATGGCAGCGACAACAGCAGTGTGTTGAGTGGGGAACTTCCACCCGCCATGGGCCGCACAGCTCTCTTTTACCACAGCGGCGGCAGCAGCGGCTACGAGAGCATGATCCGGGACAGTGAGGCCACAGGCAGTGCCTCTTCAGCCCCGGACTCCATGAGTGAGAGCGGGGCTGCCTCCCCGGGTGCCCGTTCCCGCAGCCTCAAGTCCCCAAAGAAGAGGGCCACAGGTGAGCAGTGGTGTGAGCCTCTCTGGGCATACCGCTTCGCAGTTTATAGACCTGGGACATGATTGACAGTGAAGTTGGCCACCCCAGGGTCCTGTGTGTCCCGACCCTCCCAGCAGCTGGATCTTGTAACCTCATGCCTGGGGCGCCCCAGCCATATCTGTGGGTGCCCCTTCCTGGTCTCCAGGCCATGAGCCTGGCCCCTCTACTCTCGTACCTTACCCTGTGTGATCTCTGGCAGTCTTTACAGATACCAGGTGTGCGTAGTCCTTGGCAGTTTATAAGCATGCAGGAGATTCTCAGTGGATCCGTATAGCCTCTACAGTTTATAAACTTAGAGAGACCTGACGCTCGTGATGTTCAGATTATGGCATACACGATGTCCTTTGACACCTCATTATAAACAGACTTGGGGCTTTGCTGCATGCATAGGTGCATAGCCCTCTACAGTTTATAACTACTCCCAGTGTGTTGTCCTCTAGCCCCTACACTGCCCCAGAAGCTGGTCCTCAACCCTGTCAGAGTTAGCTAGGCAAGGACTTGGGTGCAAGCTAGACCTTGGGCTCAGGGCCACTCTCCCTACCCAGTGTCCCAGCTGTCCTGGACCCTGTGCCAGTGTTCTCTGGGCCCCTCCCTATCGGGAGCGGAAAGGGTATGAGTTGGGCTGCTGCCCTGTGAGCAGTTGATGTGGCTGTGTAGATGTGTCTAGAGCTTGGAGTTTTCTTGGCTCTGTTTACCAGGTACCTGGCTCTTTGTTCTAGGCCTGCAACGGCGGCGGCTGATCCCGGCTCCGCTACCTGATGCTGCTGCCTTGGGCCGCAAACCCAGCCTTCCTGGGCAATGGGTGGACCTGCCCCCACCCCTGACTGGCTCTCTGAAGGAGCCCTTTGAGATCAAGGTATACGAGATTGATGATGTGGAACGCCTTCAGCGGCACCGCCCACCCCTGCGGGAGGACACAGCTCAGGTCAGGGAGGCTGCGGTCAGAGGCTGGGAACACTGGGGTGGCCGGGAGGGCTATCTGATGGGCTTTATGGACCTGCAGATGTGACCAGGTAGTCCCTGACTTCACCTTCTCTTGTCCACAGCCCTCTCAGGATGTGGAGAAGGTAGGAACCAGCCTGGACCATCTCTGAGCTTGTGGCGGCCCTTGGTATCCCTGGGCAGGGATGGGTGACTGGAGGGGCTCCTGAGACACCACTGCTGTCTCCATGGAGCCGGAACTCCTGGCATGGACCCTCTTAAGTCTCCCCTTCTCACCTTGGAGGATTGGCTGGGTGTCTATGCAGGCCTAGTAGATGAAGGGGGAGGGGCATAGCTAAAGCCAGCAGGAATGGGAGCAAGTCCCTGCCTTCTGTATCTGAACCTACCCTGCTTGTCCCCCACCACCAGGGCCCTGTGTGCATCCGCTCTAAGCTGCGACTGGCAGAGCGCAGGCAGCAGCGACTGCTGGAGGTGCAGGCCAAGCATGACCGTCTCTGTGAGGAACTGGCTGAGACCCAGGGCCGGCTAATGGTGGAGCCCGGGCGCTGGCTGGAGCAGTGTGAGTGCCCTGTTCTCTCTGCAGCTGAACTGTGGGAAACATGGCAGGTTCCGTCAGGACCTGGGATCCAGGATCCTGCTCCCTAATCTGCCCCTAGGCTGTCCCGAATGTCCACAGCTGCTCTCATGCAACAGATGGTGTGTGTGGTGGGGTCTGCTGGGCCAGTGCCTCTCATTAAGGACTTCGGGGAGCCTGGCTGCTGCTCCGGCCCCTGACTTGACCCTATCTCGTCCCTCTCCAGTTGAGGTGGACCCAGAACTGGAGCCCGAATCGGCTGAGTACCTGGCGGCCATGGAACGAGCCACGGCTGCCCTGGAGCAGTGTGTGAACCTGTGCAAGGCCCATGTCATGATGGTCACCTGCTTTGACATTGGTGTTGCTGCCACTACTGCTGTGCCTGGGCCGCAAGAGGTGGATGTTTGAGGCCAAGTGCTGGACCTGGGCGGGGACACGCAGGGAGTGTGAAGACAGGATGTGGGATGGAGTGAGGATGTGGAGGGGGTTGGAGGGTTGAGGACGCAGAGGGGGTCTGTGCGGGACCAGGGGGGTCTCGAAGAGAAGATGGAGCATGGGAAAGGGGAGGGAGGGCCAGGCCGGTGGACAGAGAGAGCACAGAGACCGAAAGACCGTCACCACCCAGACAGCCACGCAAGTGCCTTTAACCTCGAGTAGGCCATTTCTCCTTTTCTAATTTGGTGCTACAGACTCAAGACAGAGACCAGCAGAGTCTCAGCCTGGGCGGCTCCAGCTGCCCTAGGCAGGCTAAGCCGGTTGTTTGTTTCTGATTTTGCCTTCCTTACAGCCAAGCAGTTTTGTGTAGCAGGGCAGACCTGTGCTGGCCAGCTGCCTTTTAGGACTGGGCTGCTTTCCCTTTGTGAGCAGCTCTCTCTTAGAGGCCACAATAGTGGTTGCTGCCCACTGCAGCAATCCACCGAGTGGGGACAGTCCCCTCCCTTCCCTGAGGGCCCCACTCTGTTAATGAGGACACCAAGGGCTACAGGCAAGGGCGGGGTCACAAGCACACAATGCTTTCTTCAACGGCAGGAATTCATACCAAAACCACAAGCAAAAACAAAAAAAAAAACAAAAACAAAAAAGCCACACACACAATGGGACAAACCACTGCCCAAAAAGCCGGGTGCGGGTTTTTGTAAAAGTTCTGTTAGTGTCGTATTTTTGTATCATTTTGCTTATAAACATGGAATTTGCAGTGGTTTGAAGACAAATGATCTACATTTTTATGGTTTTCTACTGAAGGTGTTTCTAGGGCCTTGGCATCTGTCTTTTCAAATGCAGATGAGGGATGAGCCTGCCAGCCTGTGATGTGGCCCACATGCAGGCTCATGCTTTCTGTCCTGAACGTGGAGTATTTTATAAGCGTCCAGACCTTTGTACAAATGTACAGATAACATCTTGCTACAGTTTTTATTTGTGAATAAAAGATGCATTGATTGTTCACGTGGCTCTGAGTTCATCGGGTGCCCCTGATGCACTGACATTCCAGGGTGTTGGGGGCTGAGGGAGCAGCAGAGTGTCCGGGAGGCATCCACGTGTCTGAAGGGTTTTTAGGGAGTTGTGCTGAGAACCTGCTGTCTGCTCACAAGGCGGCGAGAGGCCAGCTAGGGTTTAAACGCATGCTTCCTCTCTAACCACACAAGGCCCTTTGTGGCCCCACCAAGATCCTGGGTCCCGAGGGTAAAGTGTGGAGCTAGTCTTGGGAGCAGGGCTGGTGAGAAGCGGGCTTTGGCATGGCTGCCAGCACCAACTGCGGTATAGTACCCGGGGAAATCGCAACCCAGAAAGGCTTGGTTTCTTCCCTTTGTTCCTTGCCTGCCTTCCAGAACCTGGGTACATGGGAGCCCCCACGGCGGGCACGCTCCTCCCGTGACGAGGCAGTCCCGGCTCTGTCTTGGCTGTTCTCTGGA
>NW_008360325.1:163755-170576 GCF_000622305.1 Nannospalax galili | reverse complement strand
TGTCTGAGTCATCACCATATCCCTGTATGGCACAGGGCTGGGCCCCAGTGGGGCCTGGGGGGTGCTTGCTGAAGAAACCCGATGAATGAACAAAGGAATGTCAGTCTCCTTACAAAGGGCCCTGGCTGGGGCAGAAGCTGGCCCTGGGCAGACAGCACTTAAATTTGCAGAATGTCTCACAACTATCCTAAAACAGACTCCTCGTGTGGCGCCCATTGTGGGTCAGGCCTCAGGGCCATCCCCACTGAGGTTGCCTGGTCCCTTTCCTGCAACGGGTGCGAGGTCCCTGCTGTATCACGTGCAGCAGAAAGGCGGTTTTGACCCCCCAACCCCAGGTCTCCTGTTCTGAGACCAGTCATGGCTCCAACAGCACCCAGACTTCTGGGAAGATGAGAATATTTTCAGTCAGCCAAATGTTCCAAGCGTCTTTGGATTTGGAGGTTGTACAGACTGTGTCAAGTTGGGAGTGGGGGATGGGGAGACCCTTAGGAGAGGGAAAAAGTCCACTTGCTCCATGTCTTCCAACCTGGCTCTCATGTTGGCTCCCACAAAGGTGCTATTTGCAGGGACAGGACAGCACTGGGTCCAGGCAGGGCCCATGTACTGCAGTGTTCCATCTGGGTTGTGGGAGGATGGGTGGGGGCTGGGACACTTTAGCTACACAGGAGGGGGCCAGAGCCTGCTCCCCAGAGGGAGGCATCCCTGCTCCTGATCCCCAGGTCTGTCATGGACAGAGGCCTCTGTGGACCAGGTCCAAGCTGTTGATGGCTGACCTAGGGGTTGACCAGGTAAAGCCCACTGCCCATAGTCTAGGCCAGGCCTGGGGAGGGTGGCACCTACTTTTCTAGACAAGGAACCCACTGTTCTGGGGCCAGCCTGGGAGTCGGGTGGCCTTTCATCTGGGACATCAAAGCCCAAAGCCCTGTCATTATAGGCTGGGAACCCCGTGGGGAGCATATGAGTCCCACTACGCCCATTTTATGGATGGGAACACTCCAGGCATCTAGAACCCAGCTCTGTGATGGAAACCCAAGCCAGGGCAGCCTGCCTAATGCCTCCTACAAGGTGTCTGTATGTCTTGCTTAGGGGATATTTAAGGAAACAGGCCAGGGAGGAAGGGGCTAGTCAAACCCCATTCCTGTCCCTCCCTGGAGCGCAGGTTGGGACTCTGCAGGGAGCATTCCCAGTAGCGTGAAGCCTGGTAGGAACCCACTGTTCTGGGGCCAGCCTGGGAGTCGGGTGGCCTTTCATCTGGGACATCAAAGCCCAAAGCCCTGTCATTATAGGCTGGGAACCCCGTGGGGAGCATATGAGTCCCACTACGCCCATTTTATGGATGGGAACACTCCAGGCATCTAGAACCCAGCTCTGTGATGGAAACCCAAGCCAGGGCAGCCTGCCTAATGCCTCCTACAAGGTGTCTGTATGTCTTGCTTAGGGGATATTTAAGGAAACAGGCCAGGGAGGAAGGGGCTAGTCAAGCCCCCATTCCTGTCCCTCCCTGGAGGGCAGGTTGGGACTCTGCAGGGAGCATTCCCAGTAGCGTGAGGCCAGAGAAGCCTGGCGTAGAGCTGTGGATGCCGAGTAAGCAGCTAAGGAGAATGGTCAGTAAGGAGGACAGGGACCTGAAGCCAGAGGGCCCGGGGCACCCGCCCAGGCTGTGTAGGGGCACGGGCTTGGAGCTGCTCAGGCGCCAGATCTCACAGGCTCAGAGGCTTGCCTGGCACCTGGCCACCTGCTCCCTTAAGGTGAACTACTCACCTGACTCAGCTAGCCAGTTCAGGCCTGTTCTGCCTGCCCTAACTACCTCAAGCCTGGCACCGAAAAACGTGTGGGGAGGAGGGGCAAGGGCTTCCAGGGCACAGTGGGGGACTAAAAAGAGGCCAGAGCCAGGCTGTGGGGACAGGCAGGGCAATGGCTGAGCTACATGGCTTCAATCCCAGCTCCTTAGTGAGAACTGCTATGAGTGTTGCTTGGCTCCCTGTGCAGTGCTAGGCCTGCTGCCCCCTGGAGTCCACTGCCCCTGCGTGTGTGTGTGTGTGTGTGTGTGTGTGTGTGTGTATGTGTCTGTGTCTGTCTCTGTGTCTGTGTCTGTGTGTGCATCCCCTTCTCCAAAGATTGGGCTGGGCAAGGAGGAAGAGGAGCCAGGGACCTTCATCCTAGACTCAATTCTGTCATGGGACAGAGCAAGCGGCGTGGAGTCCTCAGAACTGACCTGGAGAATGAGTGCTCAGCTCTCAGGGGTTCCTGTGAAACCCCCCCTGTGCTGTGGATATAGTTACAGAGGTGGGAAGTGACTCACAGAGATGGTGAAGGATGGTGACACCACGGAGTGGCAACAGTGGCAGCAGTCAGGGAGGAAGGATGGTGGTGGGTGTTGGTGACAGCATGACCAGCAATCTGGGTGGTTTGGTTCTTCTCGCCTTATCCTTCTCTGCCCATTTGTCTTGGGGTTCCAGCCCTTGTGGGGGCCAGCTGGATGGCCATGGGCCTGTTCCTAACTTGTTTTTTCCCTTGGGAAGCACAGTGAAGTTGTCTAGCTAGGCTCTAGCTATAGCAGCCCAGGAACCTGGGTGATGGAACTTAGCTAAGCAGATAGCAGTCATTGCCTCAAGTGCCCTAGTGATGTCTAATCCCCATTTGTCTCTGAGCCTCAGTTTCTTCTTTTCCACCAATGCCATGACTGTGTGTTTAGGTGCTGATCCTCTCTTGGGTCTCACCCAGTACCAAGCCTGGTTGCCTTGGGCTCACAATGCCCTGGGTTCTGTGGAAGTGGCCCCAGCTTTAGAGGACCCACCTCATGGTCCTGAGGGAAACACAAGGCCCTGTGCAATAACCATACCCGCCCAGGAGAGCCTCCCCCCCCCAATCCCTGGGCTGGTAGGCACCTTTTGGAATGAAGGTTTCCCCCAGCTCCTCTCCTAAGTCAGGAGCATTGGGGCCAGGCTCTGGGATCTGCTCCCAGCAAACAGGAAGTTTGGAGAGAGATCTCTCCCTCCTGATATTGTGTTTAGCAAGGCAGGATCCAGGCTGGTTTCCACACAGGAAGCCCTGGAGGTTGGGAGGGGCTGGGAAGGAATTCCCTGAGCTGCCAAGAGGCCAGGCTTCCTGTGGGTGAGGTATGCTGGGGTCTTGGTAGGGAGCCAAGAACCAGGCCAGGGTGGTGGGACCCACTCAGAACCCCAGGCTGGTGGCTTAGAAATTCTCAACCCAAGTAATGATTGTGGTCATAGTGTCTCTCCTTTCACAGAGTCCCAGGAGTGGGCAGGAGCTGAGCAAGGGACATTTGCAATTTCATGACAGAGACCTCTAGGAGAGATAAGAGAGGTCAGGACATTCAGGACATCCCTGGGTCCTTCTGTCCAGGGACTGCCCAACATTCACCAACTAGGCTTGGCTGTCCCTTGGCAGCCCAAGGGTCTTCTCCAGATGACTTCCTCACCAAAGTTCTTAAGTGCCCCCCATCCCCTATCCCAGCTACATCAAAATGCAGTCTTTAGCACACACTGGAGGTGCGGGCCTGTCATCCCAGCTACTCCAGAGGCAGAAGCAGGAGGATCTATCATTCAAGGCCTGTCTGTGCTTATAGAGCAAGACCTTGTCTCAATATAAAAAAAATTCAAAAGGTCTAGATGAAGATCCGTGGTAGCCGTGCTTAGTGTATATGAAGCCCCAGATGCAGTCTCAGCTAAAATAAGCCAACAAAACTTAGCCTTTTACTGTACTATATTTGTTTCCAAATTCTTTAAATTAATTCATTAATTTTCTTGTTTGTTTTTTTTTTTTTTTTGAGACAGGGTCTCATCTAGTCCAGGAAGGCCTTTAATTTACTATGTAGCTAAGAATGACGTTAAACTCCTAATCTTCCCGCCTCCACCTCCTAAGTACTGGGATTACAGGCGTGCCCTGTTATGTTCGGTGTTTATTTATATTTTATGTGTGTGTTATGCCTGCATGTATGTTAAATGCACCCGTGTCATGCAGTGCCCGCAGAGGACAGAAGAGGGCGTCAGATCCTCTGGAACAGGAGCTATGAACCGTTGTTAGCCGCCATGTAGGTGAAGAACCCAGGTGCTCTGCAAGAACAGCCAGTGCTCTTAACTGCTCTTAACCACTGAGCCATCTCTCCAGCCCTATCTTATGCTTCTCTCTCTTTTTTTTTTTTTTTTGTCTTTTTCGAAACGGCCTCCCTGTAGCCAGCCCCAGCTGGCCTGGATTCCCTGTGGAGACCAGGCTG
This sequence comes from Nannospalax galili, assembly GCF_000622305.1. Lineage (NCBI taxonomy): Eukaryota > Metazoa > Chordata > Mammalia > Rodentia > Spalacidae > Nannospalax > Nannospalax galili. The sequence goes on along the minus strand of NW_008360325.1, from coordinate 166,339 downwards.
TCCTTGAACTCACAGAGATCCACCTGACTCTGCTTCCTGAGTGCTGTGATTAAAGGTGTGCACCACCACACCTGGCTCTTACTTAAAGATAGGTCTCCCTGTGTGGCTCAGGCTGGCCTTGAACTCTTGAACTTACTACCTTCAGAGTGCTGGAATTACAGGTGTGCACCTCTACAGTCAGGGAGATAGCACTATGTTTTAATTGATTTAATGTTTAAGCACAATTCTGAGGAGCACATAGCATCCGTGTACCTCTACATCATTTCTCTAATCGTCTGCCTCCCAATACTGTGGCATGTTTACTACAACCAATGAACCAGGATGTGTAGCTCATGAATGACTGCAGCGTGGCTCTATCCATTGCCTCAGTTTCCCCTGGTGTCTTTCTTCTGCTTTAGGATGCCACATTGGGAGGTCAGTTCTGCACCTCTGGGAGGAAAGAGCCTGGACACGAACAGCTTGGAATTCTGAGAAGGAGGCGTGTCTCCTTTATTCAACCCGTGGCTGACATCGGCCTGGACTTGCAGCTCTTTATTTGTCTGCCATTGGGTTCTGCTTAACACCTCTGAGTTCTGTAACTGGAATCCTTCCAGTTCTGGCTGCTGGAAGCCCTTTCAGTCAGACTTTTCAGTGTGGTCCCAGACTACTTCACTGTGGCCAGTGCTGTCCTCTTAGGGGTGACCGGGGCTGCCTGGGCTCTGAGTCCCTGCTGGCCAGCCCTGCCCCAACATGATGATTTGGGAAGGGCACACTGGGTTCCAGCTGTCCCACGTGGTCCTTAGCAGGTTCCTTCCTATATCCTGAACCCACAGGAATGACAGACCCAAGGGCATGTGACCCTGGGGAACTACGGTCTCAGAGAGTCCAGGTGGAGGTGACATCTGGCCTGGGCCCACCTTGTTCTTCTCATCTCATCTGTGTTCTCTGGACAGAGGAGAGGTTCTCAGGGTAGAGGCCATGTACAAAAAGCTGGAATCCTCCCCAGGCCTCTGACCAACCCTAGCACGTTTGAGGACTTTTGAGCCCTTGAGACTATTCAAGGCTGGGTTGGGCCATCCTTAGCTTCAGCCCAGTGCCAGACTTGGGCCTTACAGTGAACTCAGTGGCCCAGAGTCAGGAAAGGGATGGGGTGGAAGGTGGCTGTTAGCCTCTGGTGTAGGATGATGCTAGTGTAATTACTGGTGTGGTGTGGACAGCCCAGCCTGTCCCTGGGGCTGAGGGAAGAGGGCAGTGACGTCCCTGGGAACCCACAGGGCGGTTCCAGGTGAAGTCACCCCACAGCCACCTTCCCATTGTCGTCATTGTCACCTTGGGAATGAGTTCATACTGGATGTGCTGCCCTGGGCAGTCAGGCCTCCTGCCAGTGGTCAGCCCATTCACCTCACCTGCCATTGGGTAGGCTTTGGCCATGCTGTTTCCTGAAGCATCCTGTGGACTAGGTTGGGAGGAAGCTTGGAATGGGTGGGTGGCCAGACTGTCACCACTACCCAGTGGGGATGCCACTAGCTCTTACTCTCAAAAGCAGGACCTCCCACTGAAGGTCCTGGTTTCACAATCACGGGCAGGGAAAGCATGAGGTCTGGGTTAGTAGTGATAGAAGAAAGCCTCAGCCCACAAAAACAGCCCCCTATGGAAGTCCCCACAGGGACCCTGCACAACTGGGCTGACAGGGATCAGGGAGGGGTTCTGGGAAGGCCAGGTGTGGGGCCCAGGACAGCCACAGCCCTGTAGGTCCATAGCAGGCCCCATACCTTACTCCTTGATTTTCCCTTCTGTAGAAGGAACAGCTCTATGAGTTATCCTAGCCACCAGACACAGTTGGTTACAGGTGTGGGGCCCAGGACAGCCACAGCCCTGTAGGTCCATAGCAGGCCCCACACCTTACTCCTTGATTTTCCCTTCTGTAGAAGGCACAGCTCTATGAGTTGTCCTAGCCACCAGACACAGTTGGTTGGAACAAATCTCTCCTTTCCCCAGCACCAAGGATGATGGGCTGTATTTCTTACAGCCTCTGTGGTTGTTCGGGAGCTGATCCACCTGGCAGAGGTGCTCAAATCCCAGCCCCACTGATTTGTGGGCCTGACTGTGCTGGCACAGGCTTACAGCATCTTTATGAGCCTCCGCTGAGAACTGGGATGAGCTGGTGTGATCTACAGCCTGGTGCTCCAGCCTGTCCTTCCCAGAGCCAGGCCTGAGACGGCGTCTGTCTAATCCCAGGCCGAGGCAGGAAGATATCGGCCTCATGTACTGCTTGTTCTGGGAACCTGAAATTTGGTGTCAGAGAGTTCTCCCAGGGCACAGCTATCCAGTGAGGGCTCCCTAGCTGTGCACACCTCCCCTTGAACTTGGTATACTGGTGGCCATGTGCTGGGGTGGATGGGGCTGGGGATAGACAAGGGAGTCTCAGAATCTGCGCAGGAAACCCAGGCTTCCCAAGACTCAGGAAGATGGCAGAAGGCAGCAGTGGTCTGCAGGAGGCTGTCCTTTACGTCTGAGTCAACAGGCCATGGAGGTGGGACCTATGAGCCAGTCCCAGATCTGCACCTGCCTCTTCCCAGCCTCTTCACCTTCCAGTCTCTCTCTC
>NW_008360325.1:123122-162558 GCF_000622305.1 Nannospalax galili | reverse complement strand
TCTGGGTTGTAAAAAGGGGTTTGGAAATTTTTTTTTTTTTTTTTTTTATTGTACCTGGGGTTTCTGGTGAGATTCCTAGAAAGCTACAGGTTTTCATCTGGAAGGGAGAGAGGCTTTCAGTGGTTGTTAACTGGGCTGGGGTTCTTGATTCTTAGTTGATACCTGGGTGCAGGGCTCCTTTCCTGACTCCTGTCTCCATCATTTCTAGTCTTTTTACCTGGCCTGATCATTTTTTTTTTTTTTTTTTTTATTGTACCTGGGGTTTCTGGTGAGATTCCTAGAAAGCTACAGGTTTTCATCTGGAAGGGAGAGAGGCTTTCAGTGGTTGTTAACTGGGCTGGGGTTCTTGATTCTTAGTTGATACCTGGGTGCAGGGCTCCTTTCCTGACTCCTGTCTCCATCATTTCTAGTCTTTTTACCTGGCCTGACTCTCCTCCTCACCCTTTCTGGGTGAGGCTTTCCTTAGGCAGGCAGAATCCAGGCTCAGCCAACACACCTGCTAGCCCAAAAGAAAAGGTTGGGACTGAACACCAAGAATATATTGTTACCCAAGCCCTGTACAGAACCACGGGTGTGGCCTGGTTCCTCACACTTCAGTGTGATATGGGGGAGCAACTGAACCTCTTCTGTCTCCAGGAGAGAAATGACCACCATGCCAGTCTATGAGGATTTGAGAGCATCGCGTTGTCTGGGGAAGGACGGACAGTGGACATGGCACCTATCCTGGCCCAGATACTGTCTTTCTAAAGCCAAGTGGCCGCCCTTGTCTTTGCCGGGCTTTAGACCTCTTCACCCAGCAGTGGCCCCCAATTGATCCAGGGCATTTGGGGGAAGGGCAGGACCATAGCTCATATGAGGTGCTTGGCCCCGCTTTGGCCTAGTCTTGCTGGTGCTCTCCCAGGAGTATGTGTGGGGAAGCCAGGGATTTCGCAAGGACAGAATATTCTAGGTTCCGGGGAATGCTGGAGTGGCAGGCAGCACAGGGCTGAGGACACACCCTGGAGCCTGGAGGGAGAGACAGGAAGTGAACCCCTCCCACACCCCCATCCAATCCCCAACTTCTGCTGGGTCAGGTCTCTAGCAGCGGCCTACTGTGTGCTGGCAGTCAGGCAGGTAGCACGTTGTCAGCCTCAGACCGCGGCCAGCAGTGTGTCCCCATCAATCTTCCTGATGGAGGGGTCCAGCCACCTCCCACTGGCAGCTTTCCTGCCCCAGGAGGGACAGTTGGATAGGCTGTGGGGATGGGTCTGGGAGGACGGGGATTTGTACAGCTGGGACCTTTCTCTGACTCTGTCTCCATCTCTGCAGGCAGGTGGGGCACAGCAAGGGGCCTCTACAGTGGGCTGACTAGGGCCTGGGGAAGGCAGTTCTTCAGAGGTAGCAGCTATGTGGCGGGAACCAGGAGGCAGTCCCAGGGGGCATTAGCCCCCCACTACCAGCCTTACCTCATTAGAGCTGGGGTGTGGCCTGGATTCTTAACCCTTGGCTGGGGGTCCCAGCTGGCAAGGCTCAGCCAGGGCGAGGAGGTGGCCACAGTGTCTACCCAGCAGTTTATGTAGCAGTGTTTGGTGATTTCCCAACACTCGGATCTCAAGGCTACAGTCAATCCGTGTGCCGGTTAAGAAGCTGCCAAGGAGAATAAAATGCCTCCTCCAGGTGGCCAGATTGGTGTGTGCACGCACATAATTACAAATAGGTACACATCCACCTGTGCCCCACAAGTCTCCTAGGGTATATGGGCTCTTTTTTCCCCCGCAATCCAGGTGGCCAGATTGGTGTGTGCACGCACATAATTACAAATAGGTACACACCCACCTGTGCCCCCTCAAGTCTCCTAGGGTATATGGGCTCTTTTTTCCCCAGCACTACCCCAGCTGTTCCTGGTAAGTATCTAAGGACTAGTGACCCAGGTCTTGGTTCTCACAGATTTAAGGTCAAAGGAGGGGAGAACTCCAAGGAGCTCAGCAGCAGCTGCTCCCAAGGCAGAGCAGGAGGGCGACACTGAGCCGATCACATGGGCTGGCCTGGGCTTGGCCTCTTTCCTCACCTGCTCTGGTTCTAGTGGGACAGTTGAGCCACGCCTCAGTGCAGGAGTTAGCAGACGAGAGAGCAAAGGAAGGGCAGGCTGAGCATCCAGCCCCAGCCCCACTGTATACTGGGGTCCAGCCCCGCTGTACACTGGAGCCAGCTGCCACGGGGAGAGCAGCTGGGATCTAAGGCTCAAGGTTTTCAGCTGGGAGGATCTGAGTATCTGGGGCCCCTCTCAGGGCTCTGGACCGCTTTGAAGTCTCCCTTGAAGAGAGATCAGCGCACAAGCATTTTCTTCCAGAAACACCTTTGTTCTGAACAGGGGACGCAGTGTTGGGGACATCAAGACTGAGGTACTAAGCAGAATGGCCCAGATCCTGAGGGCTTCCCAGGGATCTGTGGAAGCAGCCCTGAGGTGCTGGGGAGCGAGGGAGGCTCAAGGAGGTGTGGGTGGAACAGGGATGGGCTGGCAGGATGGAGAGGTGAGGGCTGTGGCAGAGGGGGTGGTCGCAGGCCCCACACTGTAAAAACCCAGCCTGGCTACCCTGAGATGCTGACCTGTGCTTGAGCCTGGCATTTCTACTTTGCACGCCCACACCCCTGCTGCTGTAGGAAGGGCATTGGCGGAGGGGAAGGCCGGGGGCTGGTCCCCAGTGGGCGGGCGTACAGGTTGGCCACAGTGGGAAGGCTGCAATGCATAGATGACCATTAGGGCTGACCTAGGTCTGTGGGGACCATATCTACCAGTGATTTGAGGACCTCTGCCTGGGAACCTGCCTGCCCTACTAGCCACATTGCCCAAGGCTAGAAAGGGTCTGCCTCTAGGATAGGAACTCATCTGGAGTGACAGGAACACACACATTGTTAGGTAGTGATAGTCCCTGCTTGCACTGGCTGGCCTATCTGGGTCCAAATTCCTACGAGCTGTGTGACCCAGGCAGGCTACTAAACCTCTCTCTGTCTCTGTGTGCTCTTTGGAAATGAACCTAAATAGTTGCCCCTGATTCACAGGAATCAGTAAGTGACTTAGTGGTACTCAGCACACAGTGAGTCACATTAGTGAAGTGAGTTTAGATGGGGTAGTACAGATGGGCACAGTACAGGGGTGTCACAGCCTCCCTTCAGCCCACAGCCAGGCTCTAGTCCTCCTGGGTGTGTTCCTGGACTGGGTACTCTGTGATGATTAGTTTTAAATATCAACTTGCCATCTGGGAAGAGAGTCTCAGTGGAGTAATTGTCTTTATCAGTTTGGTCTGTGGGCATGTCTGTAGGGGATTGTCTTGATTGTTAATGAATAGAGGAAGAACCAGTTCGTTGTGGGCAGCACCATTCCCTAGGCAGGGGGTCCTGAGCTGTATAGGACAGGAGAGAATGAGATGAGTGCAAGGAACGTGGGTGCATTTTCTCTCTCTGCTCCTGTCTATGGATGTGATGTGACTGGTTCCTTGAGTTTCTGCTCACTTCCCATCATGACAGACTGTAGCCTGGAGATAAACAGAATAAGCCCCTTTCTTCCCGAAGTTGCTTTGGGTCAGGGTATTTTTATCTTAGCGATAGAACACCCTCTCTGAGTCTGCCTCCCTGTCTGGGAAATAGAAAAAGTAATCTTCTTGGGGCAGGGGGGACTAGGAAGCCCTGGGTGGGCGTCTGTGTGGCTGTTGATTGCCATTGCCTTGGTTTTGTCAAGGACCTCCCCTGTTCAGACTTGGATGCTGTCATCATCCTATTCTGTAGTCCCGAAAGGTGAGATACTATGAGGCCTGGCCAGTCCTGGGCATGCGATACTGGCAAGGTTGCTGGGGGTGGGGAGTGGGGTGGCTGCTCACCTGATGTCTGTGTGAGCACTGGTATACTTGTGAGCACATGCATGTGCTTGTGTGCTCCCTCAGTGCTGGGCTTGTCTGGAAGCTCCCTGTGTGGATGAAGAAGCTGGGCCATAGTCCCCTGTGGCACCCCACCGAGGTAATCATCATGACCCCAGGGTCAGGTGAGGGTCAGAGGTCCTACCTTGATTGTGCAGGTGGAGACAACAGGTCACTGGGGTCAATTTATCCCTGATTCCACCCTGGCTCCAGACACTGACCAGTGCTGAGAGGCCAGCCCCAGGATTTGACTGCCTGAGTCTTTCTGGATCCCCAGGGCAGCTCAGCCTCTTGGAGCTGAATCAACATCAGAGTGGGGACAATGGGGGAGTGGCGGTGCCCCAGCCTAGCCCTAGCTGAGCTGCCTGAAAGGCTGGGGCAGGGCTGAGACACCCTGCTAGTTTGTTAATGGCTCTCCTCCATCCCTGTTCTGTAAGCAGGGGTGTGCCCCCAGATGAGCACTCCCTGCTGAGTTCACCCGGACAGCATCACAGTCGTGGGTGCTAACATATGGGGTGTGAGTATGCTAGAGCCACACAGGGCTGTTAGACTTGCAAATGAGCCCAGAGCTGAGGGAGTGGGTCTAGTGTGTGTTGTCAACCCTGCTCACAGGGTACCGGAGGGCACCTTGGGGGTGAGGGCCTTGCACTGCCCCACCCCCAGGCCTCTGATGCTGAGATCTCTGCAGTCTTCAAGGCGAACCCTGTGCACCTTTCTTAGGAATCCACTTCTTGTCCTGCTTCCTGGCTTCTCTTCAGCCCCCCGCCCTTTCGGTGGCCTTCAGTTTGGCCCTCAGCTCCTTCTTCCTTTACGAGCTCTTTGGAGGGGCCATAACTTTACCTCCCCCACGGGACATATTGGTCCCCAGACCCCTCCTCCTAAACTCCAGATCTGCAATTCCATGGACTCCTGGGCATCTTTGCCTCTGTCCCTTGGACTCCTCAGAGCCTCTAACCTGTTCTGCATCTGTGTGCCCCATCCCAGGGTGCTGCTCTGTCCCTCTCTACCTTCATCTCTGGGGCCAACATGCCCAACTCTACTGCCAGGGACCCTCAGGTTCAGAAGCAAGTCCAGGAAGGACCCGAAATGCTCAAGGGAGGGGGAAATAGCGGCAGGGTGGTGGTAGAGTGTCTTGCAACAAAAACCTTCAGTCTAAAGATCCTTTTTTGCTTAAAATTCAGGCAAAGACACAGCTGTTGATTTACCTTGAAACTGGGCATGACCAACACCAGTGTACTCCTGGCCATCACTGGCCTGTGTGCTCCGAACATTTCCCATCTCAGAGCAACCTGACTTAGGCCTCTGTGGATATACAAGGCTTTGTTTGTTTATTTATTGTGTGTACACAGAGGGGGCACTCTTTATTGTGTATGTGTGTGGTGGGGGGAGGCACTTGCATGTGTCATAGTGCACATGTGGAAGTCAGAGGACAACTTGAAGGAGTTGGTTTTCTCCTATGGGTCCCAGGGATCAAACTTAGGTCATCAGGCGTGGAGGCAAGTGCCTTTATCTGCTGAGCCATCTTGCCAGCCCTACAAGGGCATTCTTTTCTTTTAAGGAAACAAATATTTGCCCTGAAGTCAGCTCAGCCAGGGAGACTTTTGGCCAAGGCCAGGCATTTATCTGGGAGGGGCGGGTGGCACAGGTGGTAAGGGGCAGATTCTGGTGGGGGTGAGACAGAGCAATGGCTCTGCTACATGTGGAGCAACAGAAGCCTCCAGGTTGGACAAAGGCTGTGCTATCTTGGAGCAGATGTCTGTCTTGCTGATGTCCTGGTTGGAGGCTTGTCATGGGTCCTAGGCAGCAGGGTACCTGGCAGCAGGCCCATAGCACAGATCCTGGAGTGGAAGGCTGGGCTTGGCCCTCCATCCTTCCCTGGCTGGAATTTCTTCTGCAAAATGGGAGAGACATCCCTGCTTCTTGGAGGTTGATGTGAGTAGTTGGTATAATGGCCCTGTGTGCTTAGCATGTGGTAGACTCAACATGCCAACATTTCCCAGGGTCTCTTGAATTTCCAAACTGAAGCTTTATGTATGGCTGAGTGGCAGTGATGCTAGAAGGAAGCATCAGAGATTCTGATCCCAGAGCTGGTGCTGTCCCATTGTGTGTACATGGAGGGTGTGTGTTAGCTGTGTGTGAGAATGAAGGAGCCTGGGGGTCCTATGAGGCCACAGTGGTTCTGGTTTAATGGTCAAGATATGAGGCTGGGTTCTGAAGAAGGGCCTGCTCAGTCTGAGATGCTTTCATGGTCAGAGGAAGTGTCTTATGCTGAGAGAGAATCTGTTCCTTCCTCTGTCCTTCCACACATCCATCAACCCACCCACCTATCTATCTACCCACCCATTCATCTATCTACTTATCTATCCATCTATTCACCCATCCATTCATCTACCTGTCTATCTATTCATCCACCCATCCACCCATCCATCTACCCACCCATCCATTCATCTACCTATCTATTCATCCACCCATCCATCCATCCCTCTACCCACCCATCCACCCATCCATCTACTCACACACCAAAACATCCATCTATGTACTCATCCTTCTACCAATCCACCTACTCATCCATCATCTATCATCCACCCACCCACCCACCTACCAAACCATCTACGTATCCATCTACTCATTCCTAGAGCCATCCACCCACCCATCCATCTATCTACCCATCTATCTACCCATGTATCCCACCCACACATCCACCTATCTATGTGTCTATCCACCCATTCATCTATATTTCCACCCATTATTCATCACCTGCCCATCCTATACCTCCACCCATCCATCCATTCACTTACATTAGGCAAGTAGGTGTAATGGTAGAGCCTACTGGGCACTGGTTCCTTCTGCTGCCAACATGCAATTGCTAAGTTATTAGAGACTGCGTGAACCATTTGCTAGACAGATTTGCTATTAAATAATATAGAATTAGCTCATGTCCTGATCCTGATGCAGAAGGAAAGCTCACTAGAGTCTGTGGGGTTGGCATTATACAGCTGATAGCTTCTGTTGAATGAATTTAAATTTGTGCGAGGGCATGGGACAGTTAAACAGTGGGTCACACATCACACTTAATGACAATGATTTTATTGGGAAAAGACACATGGCTTCATTTGTTGAATTGCATGGATGGTAGCCATGGGGCTGGCCGTGGGGATGGGGGCCAGGTGGGATTTACAATCTGTGTGCTTTCTCACTCATTGTGAAGTGTGTGCACATGGCTTTCATACCATGAACATTGATACACGGCTTTCTGTACCTGTATGCATTTTTCCCAGAGAGCCAGTTGTGGAATATTTACCAGCAATCCTGGGATGGCCTAACTGCCACCTGGGTGAGGTGAGCTAGAGTGGGTAAGCGCATTTGGGGTGGACACAGGCAGGGAGAAGGGGTGATGGGACAGGAAAGACAGGTGTCAGAGGGACAGAGCTTACCAAGGCAAGAGCTCAAGCTAGGAAATGAGGGAATGGGCTGTGGTGGTGGCTGGGTGGAGAGGGAGGAGAGAGGAGGCAGGGCCGGAGGTTTGGGTACAAGGGCACCTCAAGTGAGAGGCTCTGTCCTACTTAGTGGCTTTTTGACACCGAGGCCAGCTCATTCCTGTAGCCTGGTCTCTCTGTTCTCCTTTGAGCCCTTTCTGGTTTTTCCCATGTGACAGTGACTTTAGTAATGTCTGTCTGCCTTCAGCCCGCCTTTACCTGACCCCTGCTGACAGGTGGCCTACTGAGGCCCAGGTATGCACGGGGCATCGGTGTGGGTGCTGCAGGCTTGAAGAACATTACTATGTGAGTCTGTCCAGCCATGCTCCAGAACAGCAGCTTCCTGCTTCCTCCTAGACTGCACAGAGCCTGAGAGAAACAGCAGGTGAGAGCCCTGGGCTCCTTCTGGCAAACGGGAGGCAGATAGAGGGGAGGTCGCTGCTTCGATTCCCACCCACCCACCTTCCCTGATTTTTCCCTTCTCTCCTCACTCCCTTTTCCTCCCTCCCTCCTTCCCTTTCTCTCTCTTCTCTCCCTCCCTCCCTTACTTTTGGTGCTGTGGACTGAACCAAGCCCTTGTGCATGATAAAGCACGTGTCTCCCACACGTGCTACCACATCCAGACCTTCATTTGATAAATATCCTTTGAATAGTTACTTGGTTCCTGAAGGGATGGTCCTTGTCCTTCCGGGACCAGTGTCCAAGCTCATATGTCCATCTACGAGCGCCTCCTTCCTCCTTCTCATCCTGTCAGTTGCTTGCCAGGCTACTTTCTACATTCCTGCCTCTTTGTCGCCCTTTTGTCTCTTCTTCTGTTACTGGGTGAAGGTTTCTTCTTGGCTTTTTATCTTTTTAAAGGAAAGAGCTCAGCTGAAAGACACAGTCTGAGCAGTTTATTTAACAAAACAAAGTGACTGGTACACACAAGAGGGCCTGAAACGGACCAACTAAAGGATGACGGTTAGCCACACAGCGGGCTCTGGACTGTGGATTTATATATATTTTATGTATATGCGTGTATTGCCTACACATAGGTAAGTGCACCCGTGTCGTGCAATGCCCACAGAGGACAGAAGAGCTGCCAGGTCCCCTGGAACTGGAGTTATGGATGGTTGTTAAATGCCATGTGGGTGCTGGGATTTGAACCCGGGTCTTCTGCAAGAATAGCCACTATTCTTAACCTCTGAGCCATCTCTCCAGACCCTGGATTGTGGATTTTTAAGGGATGTTCATGAATACTTATAAGGTGGTTGGCATATCCTATAGCCATAAGGTGACCCTTTTCCTCTCTCAAATCATGGTGCAACAGATCTCCTTTTCAGAGTATTTCTTCCTGTGGTTCAATAGCACAATGCAAAGGATGCTATAATGAAGCCAGGGTCTTTGGCGAATTCAGACCCTTCATTAGGATGTGTGTGGCAACTGTGCGAGTGCCTGTGCCTGGATTCCGACAGAGCACGGAGCACCTAGCTACCCACGGACCCGTCCTATACCACGTCTCCAGCCCCATTGTTAACTCTTATTTTGACGCTAAATTGTCCATGTTGGCCTTGAAATCCTGTGGCCCATGCTGGTCTTGAACTTAGGGTCTTCCTGCCCTAGCTTCCTGAGTAGATGGGATTCCATTTGGAATCTTGAAGTCTGCATTCATATAGCCCAGCTTCCTGGTGCTGACCATAGGGGGCAGGGAAGGGCTGCCTGGAGTTTCAGGAAGCCTCTAGTGCCAGGATACAGGAAGCCGGGGACACAGGCTTGGCAAGTCATTCACATGGGTCTTGGCCACTCCGCTGCTCCCCAGATCTTCAGGACCACAGGCAACAGCTTTCTTTTTGGGTATGTGTCCATACACCTGGCAGGGGAGTGAGTGTCTAAGCAGAACACTCCAGACAAGGAGTCTTCAGGAGAGGAGAGCAGAGTGGGCACCTTTGGCAGACCCCATGGGCCCTGTTCTCCCAAGACACACTGTAGCAAGTGAGGTGGCTGAGGTTTCCAAGCAGGGCAGTGTGCCCGGGCCCCACTCAGGGGGTGGCCCTGTGTGTCTCACATCTGGAGCCTGCTGTCTGCTTACTGCCCTGTTGGAGTGAGGGGTGCAGGGTGGTCAGCGGGATGGGGCCTGTGCCGTGAGGCTGCCAGGAACCTGGCCTGCACTGGTGGCAGGCTACATGACTCTTGGATGCAGGGTCTTTGGAAAGGGAGTGGGAATTTCACTTCATCTGTCTCAGTGATTTGTGGAGACCCGGCACAAAGCCGTATCCTGAATCATGTTGGGCATGTTGAACACACATCGCCAACAGACTCGTTCCTAAATTACCTTTTATGATCACCAGCAAATCTGCAGGTAGTGGGCATTTGTACCCAAACTCAGTTGTTATTTGTGGCAGCAGACTCGGCATTAATTATTGATGCTCCTAGCCACCTCCAGTTAAAATTCATGGTCCAGCCACTCGGCAAATATTGATTCTGACCCAAGTTGATATTTTCCCTTTAACATTATTATAATGAGGGATAAAAATCAAATTGCCTCCACTGACACTCAATCATTCTTCTGTGCCATTCCTCATCGATCTCCCTTTCCGCAGGTTTTACCATAAATTATTCTATTCAATTAAGTAAACTCACACATAATGGCATTTTGCAAACTGAATAATTTATTGGTTGTTTGGCAAAAACCAGGTTTGGGTGGGTTAGGAAAGACAGTCCTTCGTTCCCTAGGTCGGTGGGGCTAGGCATGCAGGCCTGGTCTGGTAGAGGGGGCTGCAGGGCCTCTGCCTCTGCATCCCCAGGGGAACTCGGGCTGTGGGAGCACAGGGCAGCTATGGGTGTGAATGTGGACCAGCTTGACGGGCATCAGAATGGGAGAAAGCGAGAGGAACCACTTGGGTGGGGTGGGGTCGTTGCCCTGTCTGTCTCCCTACCACCTGGCTTTGGCTTAAGCCTCACCTCTTGGGACCAAACTCCACCTTAGACTGCTTGGGCTACCTTAGCAAAAGGTCCCAGATGGGGCGGCTGCCGTCGGGGCCAGAAGCCTTGGGGTACTTTGGGCTCCCAGGGCCTCTCTTCCTGTGTCTGTCTTCTGTGTCCACACAGAGTTGTGCTTCTGTGTGTGCTGTGTAGATCCCTCTTCTCATGAGAACACAGACTAGATGAGATCTGCCGTACTGACCTCATTTTACCTTAGATACTCCTTTAAAGGCCCCATCTCTCAATATACTCCCAGGCTGAGGTCCCGGGGTCAGGGCCTCAACATGGAAATTTGGGGAGGGGCTGCCATTCAGACCAGAGCAGCCCCCCATCATCATCTATCCCTCTGACTGGACTTTAGTGCTCTGGTCCAGCCTACCCCTTCCAGATCTGGCCTCCTGAGTGGCCTGTACACTGGAGACTGTGGGAACCCCCTCTACCCCCCATATGGAGGTCTGACTGCTTTCTGCCTCATCCCTGCTAACCTAGTCTGTCCATCTTGCTTCCTCAGGATCTTTGTGAGAAGTAGATTCTGCTGGGACTAGAATAGCATTAGGACCACTGGACAATCTGTCTTCCTTGGGGGGAACTGCCCTCCAATCAAGCATGCTTCTCAAAATCCTCACCCAGGCACCAATGGACTCAACATGGGGTCTTAATCATAACACATTCCAAATAGGACTCATCCCTGTCCCATCCTGCTTGGCAGGGGTGGGGGTGACTCTGTGTCTCTGCCCCATGCTGTTCAACCCAGATGTAGTCCAGTCCAGAGCACTGGGTTGCCAATGCTGCCCTTCCTGGGCTTCTCGATCCTCTTGGAGCCCCTCCAGGACCTGACAGTCAAATAGCAGTGCCAAGTGGGTGGGTGGAAGGTCTCTGGTCACTGAGTAGTCAGAGGTTTAGTCTAAGGCTGCTTGCCCTGAGCCCAGGAGTAGGGTGCAGAACCAGCTTCTGGATATACATACCCAAGGCCAGGATATGAAGTTGAGAGATAATCCCCAAGATGTGGAGTGCCAGTGGATATGAGCCTAGGATGCTATGGGGTAGCACCTCAATGGGGGGTGTGGGTGGTGGGGGTCAGGGAGGCACACAGGGCCTGGTCTCTGCAGGGACACACCCTCCTTAGTCCTCTGAAGGGGTCTTTCACGTACCTGGAAGGCCCATCTCCACAGGAGAGGGAATGATGTGAGGTCAGGAAGGGTAAGCATTGTGCTGCCCTCGGGCCAAGCCCAGGTCCCTGTGGCAATCATGGGGTTACCTGAGCCACCCAAAAGCTTCTCTTTGGTGGCCTAGGGGTGGGCTAGGTGGTACAGGGCCTGTGATTGTGGGTAGTTAGGGTTAATTTCTCCTGGAGCCGTCAAGCTCTAGCTCAAAGCTGTTAGCACTAATGGCTTCCGTAATGAGTCTATCTTGGCAGGGCTCCGCTGGCACTGGCTGGGGTGGGGCTGTGGCCTTTCCTGGGGACCTCCCCTGGACCCTGTGGCAGCCTGAGGCCCTGAGAAAGAGTGTGGGGTGCTGAGAACCTGTAACTCCCCTGCTGGCTGGCTCCCTGTACAAGCCCTCAGGGGTAGTGGGGCTGGGGTCTCTTAGGCCTTTGTCCCAGGGTCCCACCAGGAGAAGCATCCTCATAGTGCTGTCCCTGAGTGGGGGAAGCACTAAGTAGATGCCCAATGCAGGTAACACTGGCAAGCCCCCTCTCTATCCTCATCGTTTTGCTTAGGAATTCATAGACACCAAGAACCCTGAACTGAGAGCAGGTCCACGGGTCTAGCAGTGTAGATGGATAGTCATGTGGGTGTGGCTGCCGTGGAGGCCATGGCTCTAACTCTGGCCTTTCAGAGACAGCCAAGAAGGTAGTAGAGAGTGGCTCAAGCTCACTTCCTCCCTCCCACAAGACCAGGTATCAGGAAGGGGTGGGTGGACCCTCTGTAGCCCTTGGTGACAGGAGGCTGCCCCACTCTGGGTGTCTCAGTCCTCTGGGAGGTTCAGGGTTGGGCATCCCAGGAAGGGCAAACGTATGTGTGTGTAGAACATTGTACACTATAAGCCTCTCAGGCTGAGATGTCTGTGAAATGTTAATTATATAACAGTGAGCTGGTGGAGCCTCAGGTTACTGAGCAGCAAACTGTGGGCCACACGGTGGGCAGGAGGCTGCCATCCCAGTGTGACTTCTCAGGCCCAATGGATGGGGTGACTGCTGGCCACATCTCTCTGTTGACTGGGCAGCCTTGAGCAGCTCTGGGACCCTGCCTCTGTCCTGGATAGAGCTCACCGGGAGCCATGTCGCCTCTGCTGAGTCATGTTTCACCTTGGGGCAGCAGCTGATCAGGGACCCATGCCAACTGGGCCTGGAGGTGGGTTACCAATGTACCGAGTACAGGGGAAGATGTGCAAGAGACTGGGGAGTGTCAGGGTGTAGTTGGTGTGTAGACTTCCTAACCCTTTACCCTCGATATCCCTGTGGCTCCCACTGTTTCGGTCTGGCTAGCCTCACTGCAGGCCCATGAGTTGGGGCAAGGGTAACGTTGCAGACCTCCTGCCTGAGACAGACGCCCGGGAGTTGGACCTGGACCAGGACACACTTGGGCCCAGTAACACCCGTCTTAGCTTGTCTCTCCATTGCTGTGAAAAAACACTCTGACCAATACCAATTTGGGGAGGAAAGGGCCTATTCAGCTTACATCTCCCAGGCCACAGTTCATCAGGGAGCCCAAGGTAGAAACTCAGGGCAGGAACCTGGATGCTCCCCTGGCCCCTGCTCAGCCTGCTTTCTTATGCAATACAGGCCCACCTGCCCAGGGGTGGCACCACTCACAGTGGGCTGGGCCCTCCCACATCACTCATCAAGAAGATGCCCCTCAGACATGGCCATAAGCCAGTCCAATACAGGAAATTCCCCAATTGAGGCTCCCTCAACCCAGGTGTGTCAAGTTGACACTAAAGCTATCCAGCACACACCCCATCAGCCAGCCAGCCCCCTACTCAGCCCACCGCATCAACCCTGGAGTACTGTCTCGGGGGGCAGAGGGAGTGGAGGAAGGCTACAAGGAAGGCACACTGCCGGAAGGGACCAGGCACCCAGCATAGCAGCTCATTAGAGATATTAGGGGCAGGCAGATCATGGGCACCTCTGCCTCCACTCCCAGGACTTTCAAAGTCGACACAATATTTTATTCATGGTGGGACGGAGTTATAAAAACTTCTTACTTCCAACCCCAAAGCTCAAACCTCCCTGGAGCTGAGCCCTGGCACCAAACTGGAAAACTGGTACTTGGATCGCAGCTCGTGCGAGAATGCCAGAGGAGGCCGGGAGGGTGCGTGGTGGAGAAGCTGCTCCTTCAGTCATTACCGTCATCACGCAATAAACGGCCGCTCGCTGTGGGGGTGCGGTGTATGCCAGGCCCGTCCTGACAGCTCTGCGAGAGCCAACACATTCATCCCCACGAAGGCTTGGCACGTAGGCTTGGGCTGCCCAGTGGTGGAGCTGGTTTGCACAGCTCTGACCACACGCCTCCTGCTTCCTTCTGGGTGTTTGCTGTGGAGACAGGTACTCAGTGGAAAGGCTTATTCTTTGTGTGAAAAGGCCATCTGGCCTAGAAACTTCCTGAAGTCTCCAGGAGGGTCACCTAGCCCTGTTCCCTCTGTCTGTGGGTAGCTGGGGGAGAGAATGGCTTTGGGATGCAGAGCTGAAGAGTTTCCAGAGGGCAGTGAGCTGCTGGGAAAGGCTGTGGGTATGGGACAGAAAGGACACGTCCCGTCCCCTGACTGGCCTGCACCGTGGGGTGACTTTCTGCATGTACGGCTCTATGATCTTTCTGATAACACACCTTCCCTGACTTCCTGCTGTGCCCCAATTCCCAGACTGATTTCCCAACATTCCCGTTCCTTCTCAGATCTTATGTAGGTTTGCTAGGGCGACTCTAACAAGGTCTCACCACAGGGTGGGATTCAAACAGTTTCCTCTGAGACCCTGGGGCTGGCAGACTTGGTCTTTCCTGAGGCTTCTCTCTCGGGGTTCGCCTCCCCCTGTTCCTGACGGCATTGCCCCTCTGTGTCCTGATCTCTTTCTAGAAGTTTGGTACTTGGATCGCAGCTCCTTTGATCCAGAGGAGGCTAGGCAGGTGCGTGTTGGAGACACACCAGTCACACTGGGTTAGGGCCTACCCTCGTTACTCATTTCAACTCGCTAATCTTTAAAGGCCCCATCTCTAACTACAGGCCGTGGTGGGGTGCTGGAGGTCGGCTCTGTGCAAAGTTTGGATCTCGCCGAATGGGCCCTCCCTCCTTACTTTTGCTCTCATGAGATACCCTCTTCCAGCTCCACCCTCACCTCACCTCTCCCAGGGAGCTTCTTCCTAGGTCCTCAGGCTGTGAGGGTCACTCCTCTTTGGAGCTCCCACAGCCATCTGTCCCTTGCTTATCACAGAGCTCTTTACCTGAGATCACAGAGGAGGATGTCCCAACCGTACCCTTCTTGAAGTGGCCTGGCCCTAGGGCTGGGTGGGTGAGGACCCCCAGTAGAGATTAGACAGGAAGCAAATACCTGGGCTCTTGGCCCTGCCCACCTCTGAGCTGCTGAAATTCTCCCTAGGGGAGCTCTGAGGCAGCCTGCCCTCCCTGTCCTCCCTGATCACTTGTCTGAGATATCCTGACTTTGGAGGAATGGGGTTGCTATGTGGCCCTGTGTCTGGTCAGAGGCCCAGTGTTCTTCCTTTCCCTCCGTGGGCTCTACCTCTCCCCTGGACAGGTTCATCACTGCTTAGTAGCCACTCCACTCATCTGCCTGCTCTGCCTCATGGGACAGCCACCACCTGGGAGCACCTATCCCAGGAGTCCACACAGCTGAGGGGGGGGGTTGGAAAAGGAAGAGAAAGGAATGGCTTTCCTGGATGGCAAAGGATGCACACCAGGAGCATGGGGCTGAGCTCCCGGACGGCAAAGGACACACACCAGGAGCATGGGGCTGAGCTCCTGGATGGCAAAGGACTCGCCAGGGGCACAGGGCTGAACTCCCGGATGGCAAAGGACACACGCCAGGAGCATGGGGCTGAGCTCCCGGATGGCAAAGGACACACTCCAGGGGCATGGGGCTGAGCTCCTGGTGGAGGCAAAGGACACATGCCAGGAGCATGGGGCTGAGTTCCTGGTGGACTGTTGGGTGAGGGACCATCCTGAAGGTGAGAGGTGGGCACAGAGCCTGGGGCTGGGAGGATCCTGACTGACCCTGTTGTTTCTCAGAGGAAGAGACAGAGGCCAGAGAAGAGACACTAGACCACTTGAAGCAGGCCTGGGCTAGGGCTGGGTCTCATGGTGTGAAAGCTCTCCTAACACACCTTTCTACCCTGCTTCTAGCTCCCCATACCTATGGTCGAGGGAACCACAGTTTGGGGGTTGCTGGGACACCAGAGGATCAAGTGAGGGACTACCCCTCCATCCACCCCCAGGCATGCATGGAAGGCTAGCTGGAGGAGGCCACAGCTGAGTGGAGTCTTGCTGGGTGTAGGCCACTGGGCAGGAAGCAGGAGACAGGTGGGGCCTAGCACACAAGGGGAACTGGGGCCATGCTGCGTGCCGGAGATGAGGATGGCTGGAAGGAGCTATATCTGGGTCTGCAGGGCCTGAGGCATCCAGTATATAAACAAGTGACTGGTCCCGCCTAACACTGAGGAGGGTGACCCAGGTGGGTGGAGGTGGGTGACATGGCATGAGAGGCAGACCACTGAAGAGGTTTGCTGACTTGGCCAGGGTGGAGAAAAAGAAGCCCTCAGGGACACTACTGCCCAAGGGCAGGCAGGAATTTTACAAGGCAGACTGGGCTGGGGTGACTGTGACTCCTGGTGGAGAAACACCCCAGACCAGAGAATTAGGGCCTATGGGCCAAATGAGAGGTCAGAGCATGGCTCGTCTGGCTATGAGCAGAGAGAGGCCTGGCGCTCCCTAGTCGTGCAGTAACACACTATGGGGGTCTCCATCTGCCTTGTCTTTGGCAGTTATGGGCCAGAGACCAGCACGAGCAGACTAACCTATGGATGTCACTGGGGTTGGCCTCTATGTCCTCAGTGCGTGTCTGGCCTGTAAGTCAGCAGTGTCTACATCCCATCTGGTGGCTCAAGTGTGCCCAGATGGGTCATTTCTGCACCCAGGCAGGAGGGCCTTCCCCCAGGACCAAGGATGGACTTCCAGGGCAGGGATTAAGCTGTTCACGGTAATCAAGCCTCCAGCGAAGTTGGTAAGTGAATTTTACTGATGGATCAATTGCGTAATTGGCTGCTGGCCCTTTTTCCTTCACCTCAGTCTGCTCTCTTATCAGGGGTCCCCTTGCTCTTGTGGCTTGTGTCCTGTGGGGAAGGCAGGCTTCCTGGGGCGCATCCTGGGAGGCCATTCAGGAGAGCCTCCCGGCCAGAAAAGCCATTAAAGCAAATGGGTCTTGGACCATCTTTTGGTTTTTCCATTAAGTTCTGTTCACTTCCATTTCATAAAACAGTTTCCTAATCCTATTTGTGACAAGCCTGTAAGCCACAGATAAAAATGGGACATTTGCATTGGGGAAGCGAGTGGTATTGAGCCCTCCCTAACGGTAATGTTAGTTCCTCCATGCGCCATGCTCCTGGGGTTTGAAGTTTTTATAAGAAGGTTTAAATATTCAAAGCCAACGTAGGGCTTCCCCTTCTTCTGCTATTAGAGACAGATTAAATTTAAAAGATATTTAATTTGTCAATTGTTTCAAGCATTAATGGAGGATAAATTATGTTTACAAAGAAGAACGTGTCACCTTTGTCTTACTGTGCAAAGCTGTCCAGGTCAGCAACCCACACAATTACAAGTTCAACGCTCACTCTGCTGCCCACCCCCCCAGCAGCCCTGGGACCATCAGGTACCTCTGTGGGCACCTTGCTTGGAGCATTGCAGGGATGCTGCCCACAGAAACCCCTGGTAAGGCATTGGGTACTTACTCAACCATTGACCCATGTAGAGACCCTGAAGGGAGGTAACTGTGCAGGTCACACAGTGATAGGGCTGCCCTGAGCATCCTGCCAGGGTTCTGTCCCTTCTCTGTCCTGGTAAACAGGCATCTGAATCCATGTGTACAAGGGTGTATGCATGTGTGTGCTGGGTGTTTGCCTGTGATGGGCTCTCCTCTTGATTAATCTGGTTGGAGTGGGCCCTTTAGCCCCCAGCTGTGTCACTATGGGCAGAGGTGGACTGGGGATCATCCTTGACTGGGAAGGGTGCATGCTCCAGTGTGGTCAGCAGTGGATCAAGTGGAAGAACAGAGCTGGGTGCTGGGGGAGTGAAGGCTTTGGGGTGGCCTTCCATGGCTTGCTCAGACTTGCTCAGACTTGTTCAGCTTTGGCTTCCAGGGAGTGGGGCTGGGAACAGAGTGGGGGCCAGAGACCAGGAGGGAAGTATGGGTTCAGGAGAAGAGCCTGGCCAAAGGTCTTGTAGAGATCACTGGGTTCTATGGGAAGAGGAGGCCCCAAAGTCTTGGGCTTCTGATTAAATATGGGGGCTGAAATGAGGGCATCGGGGCAAGAGACCAAGGCTTCTCCTCTTGGGTGTCCCCCAACATGTCCTCTCTGACTCTCCCAAAGTAGGCTGTGGGTCACCTGAGAAGAAGGAATCTCAACTGAGGGGCTTCCCAGATCAAACTGGCCTGTGGCCAGAGATGTGAGGAACTGTCTGGATTGTGGGTTAATGTGGGAAGGCCCAACCCACTGTGGGCAGTGCTACCTCTAGGCAGGTGGTCCTGGGTTGTATAAGAACGAGAACTGAGCATGTGCCAGCGAGTAAACCAGTAAGCAGCGTTCTTCCATGGTTTCTGCTTCAAGCTCCTGCTTTGAATTCTTGCTTTAGGCTCCCCTTGATGACAGAGTGTGACCTGTAAGATGAAATAAACCCTTTCCTCCCCAAGTTGCATTTGGTATAGTGTTTACTGCAGCATCAGGAACCGAACTAGAACAGTGGGACAGGGGTTCTGTGGTGACATAGGCAGGGCTTCTCCTCCCCCACAGGTGGTAGGTCAGGAAAGGGGCTGAGGCAGGGATCTCCCTACAGAGGGCAATTACCAGATGCCAGGATGCTGGAATTGCATCCTCATCCTCACCCTGTGATGATTAAGTCTGGATTAAGAAAGGATTGGGCATTAAAGAGGCATACCTCTGGGTATGTCTGAGAGGGTTTCCAGAAAGGGTTAGCTGAGGAAGAAGGACTCAACCTGAATGTGGGCGGCACCATCCCATGGGCTGGGGTCCTGGACTGAAGGAGAGGGGAGATCAGGGAGCGGAGCAGCAGTGATCACGTCTCACTTCCTGACAATGCAGTGCGACGGGTGCCTCATGCTCCTGACGCTGCTGTTACAGTACCAAAAAGTGAACTGACTTTAACTGGTCAAGACTATGAAATCCCTAGTCTGTCTGTTGGAGGACCCACCTTTCCAGTCTCACTGGTCAATCACCTGGTAATAGAACCACCCCTAGGAAGCCAGGTTCATCCTAAATTATGCTAAGTAGTTGGGCGGAATACCTGGTGTGCTAATGAGGCAGTAAATTCTTCCTGCCTGGAATCCCGCCGGTAGCGCAGAACTTCTGACCCGCCACAGTCCTGCAGGTCTGTCTGCCTCTCTGAAAGGCACAATTTCCCTTTTCTTCTTCTTGCCCTTCTTACTAAACACGCTTTCCTTAAGGCTCTGGGCTGCCCCAGCACCTTGTATTTCTTTACTTTTTCTCTAGAGCTTCCTTCTCCCTGCCCTGTGTCTGACCTCCGTGCAGGCTCTAAACCTGCCTGGCTCCGTGGCCTTCTTCCCTGCTCCCCACCGTTCTCCTCCTCACGGCAGCTGCCAAGATGACCGGCTCGCCTGCCTCGAGGATTTTTCAAGATTCTAATAAAATTATAAAAGCTTCTGTTTGGGTCCATTCTTAAATTCTTTTATGAATGAGAGTAAGAAACTCCAGGAGGCCTTCTTTCTCCCCATTTCACCACACCCTCCCCGACATGACGGACCGTGTCCCCTCGAAGCATGAGCCCCAATAAACCCTTCCTTAAGTTTGATTTTGTCAGATACTTTGTCATGAGAAAAGTAATGAATAAATGTACACTACTTCTGCCCCTTCTCAGGGCAGGGCAGGCAAAGCCCAGCTCATCGGCTCCTGACCCTTTGTCATGGGCTGTGTGGGGGTGTTGATAGCCCCCACTTCAGGAACAGTAGGCCAAGCCTGGAGGGTGGAGCATAAGTGCATGCAGGGTCCTAGGCCCCGAGGACTCTACACTGCCCCACTCAGCCCTTCTTCCCTTCCACCTGCGCTCTAGGGCTTGACACCCCTGGGATAGCTCCTGGGGACCTGCCCCGTCCAGGCCTTCCAATTAGAGCCTGTTAGTGAGGCCCAGCCCAGCCCAGGCACCTGGGCACCCCCAAGGGGCAGGGATATGGATTAGAGGGTCACATTCAGGCTCATCTTTGTTGAGGGATCAGTCAGTGGATGCTTTGGTTTCCAGGGCCTCCAATTTCAGCCCCTTTACAAGGAGGTGGCAGGGCTGGGTGGGGGAGTTGGAGGGGTCCTCAAGCTCTCTTCCGGTACCCCAGCCTGCATCTGAGCCCCACTTTGGGTAGCCTCAGCCCAGCCTTAGCCCAGAAGAGGGTGTGGCAAGATGCAAGGTGACCCTACCCCTGGTGGCTTGTTGTCCCTGAGGTGGGACATTCTGGGAAATCACAGACCCTCTCCCTGGTTGGCACGTCTGAGAACTAGCCTTATACCACAACCTCCCCCTGAACATGCTAGGCAGGCTTTACCTGATGGAGTTTGGGGATGTGGGGGGGGGTGCCTGAGCAGCTACTGGCGCTGTGTGTTGGCTCAAAAGGCAAGAAAGACTGTACCAGGGCCTCATGTGGGCCCACGTTCACCTACCTTATACTGTACAGGTAAGTGTCTAGGAAGGAAGATCTGGGTAACAGGAGCCCAGGCAACGAGGGCCCATCTGTGACCATAGGGCCTTGGCATGCCACCTGCCCCATGATACCACTTGAGCCATGGTGTGTGAGCACCTGCTCCACCCCTCAACTCAGCCTGACCACCTCATCCCTTGTTCTGTTGGCTGCTCTGTGGCTTGAGGCTCCACTGCGTGGGTCTGTCCTGGGACACAGAGGGCAGTTGGCATGTGTGTGGGTGAGGTGGGGGGCGGGCACAACAGCCCGGCTGGGAGCTCCATTCAGGCGGGAAGCAGAGGAGTGTGTGGCCTCTACCAGGTTTCAGCAATTTCTCCCCCAGGTAGCATCATAAAGCAGCTGTCACTGTTTCTTCTTCGAACCGCGTATCTTGTGCTGTGTCCTCCTTGCCTGCAGAGCTCTCCCTGGCTGTTAAAGGACAGCATTCCCCAGGAGGGCTGGGAAGATGTGGGCCCTGGCCTGAAGGCTCCTGAGTGGGAGACTCCCCTGGTCCCCCAAGGCCGATCCATGAGCCAGCCGAGCCAGCACGCAGCTGCCCTCTGAGCAGGCGGCACACAGTGTGGGCACATACCCCAGCACAGCAGGTGTGAGTTTTATGGGGTGCGATTTTGCATCCTCCCACCACTGAGCTGGCCAGGGATGGGGGAGCTGGCTTCTGGCTGTTCACAGGGCTTCCGGCCAAGGCAGGCAGCTCCTGTCACCACATGGCTCCATGCTATGGGCACCTGCTGAATGCCAAGCAGTCTGGTGTCCCGGCCTGGCCATTAAGGGCCTGATTTGCATCAGCTGTGGCCTGGCGCCAGCTTGTCCACCCCTCCCGATGGCTGCCTTGGGGGTACTTGATGCTGCCCACTTAGAGGTAGGTTGCCACACTCTTGTCTGCTTCCCAGCCTGTTGCGGGTTTTTATGGGCAGCATCAGGACCGGTGTGTGTGTGTGTGTGTGTGTGTGTGTGTGTGTGTGTGTGTGTGTGTGTGTGTGTGTGTGTGTGTACAGGCTGAATGAAAGGACAGGCAAGGGAAGGACGGAAAATGAGGCAGATCACCTCTTAGTTTGGGATTCCTAGAGTTGTGTCCTGCCCAAGGTAGGAAATGGTCAAGAGGCCCAAGAGCTTGCACCTGGTTGGGGACTGGCTAGATGAGGAAACCAGTGATACCTAGGACCTCATGGAGTTTGGGGTGGGGGGATTTGGAAGATGTTGGCACAGACTATACTGGCGAAGGAAGAGAAATCAGAGACTGTTCCAGAAAGAGGAAGGAAGTAGCATTTTCAGTGAAGGGAACCAGGAAAGCCCAGGGGAATAAGGGCTGGAGCTCCTGTTTGCCAGAAGGATCCATCCTCGGCCTCCCACATTTCTTAATCTGGGACGTCTGAGAGGGTCGGCTGTAGGGAAGAGCCCACAGGGGTCAGGGGCTAGAGGAGGAGGTGGGTGCACTCCTCGGTGCCCACCTTCCCCTACTTCCTCGGCCCTGGCTCCAGGTCTTCCCAGGCTCTGTCACCCCTGCAGTCACTGTCTGCCAGGGCCAGATTCATTCCTCTCAGCACACCTGGTCTTTTAGCCATAGAGGTCTTGCTGCTGGTTCTGCCAAAGCCCCCCATTGGAAGGACTCGGGCTGTGGGACATGCAGCTGCTTTTGGGGGGTCCTCTGGCCTTCCTGGAGCTGAGTGGTGGGCACTTTTAACATGGTCCCCTGCTGGTGGAGGTATGGGGGGCTTTCCCTGGTTCCATGACCCACTCCATGGGGCCACAGGAGTTGGAACAAGGGCGCTAGGATCTAAGGATAGCCGGACACCTTGTGGTGAAGGCTGCAGGGTACCTTGCACACTCCCCGTCATGGAGGTGGGGCAGGGAGTCTTGAAGGAAAGGCTCCCCGTCACAGGTGGTTTCTTTGTCACCTCTCAGTCCTTCCCTCCCCTTCCTTTTTTCTTTCTAGTTACCTATCCATGTTGGGCTTCTATGTGCCCAACCACCCATGCATCATCCATCCTGCTATGCTGGGATAAGGCTTGAGTGTGTCTTCAAGGCTTCCTGTATTGACATTTAATCCCCATTATGAGGTATTAAGAGGGTGGAAACTTAATCCAACTTGTGTTCAGAGGTGGGGCCTTTGGGAGGTGATAGAATTAGATGCAGTCTCTGTGATTGAATTCTGGTGCATTTATAAGAAGAGGAGAAAGACCAGGAAATACATACACGCATTCCCTGTCTTTGCTGAGTGATGCCTTGGGACACTATATGAAAGAAGGTCACCTCCAGATGTGTTCCCTAAACCTGTTTCATCAAAACTTATCCCTTCTGTGAGACTGTTGCTGAGAACAGAAAATAAGTCAAAGCCCTTGCTTCCCTCCTCCTTCCCTCCCCCATCACCTTCGCTCAGTTTTGACCAAAGCTCATGGGGTCCCACAATCAAGCCAGTAATGCCTGGAGTTCTGGGCCCTTAGAGAGGGAGGCCAGGAGCCAGGAGGATACATAAAAGAAGGCCCTGGTACAGGCTGGAGTCCTGGGAGGACATGGCAGAGGGGAGTAGTGGATGCTGGGCAAGGTAAGTTTTGGAGGATAGTGTTAGGGAGGACAGTGGTCAATGTAAAGGAGGCTGGAGGGACATGTGGCGATAGGGAGGTTATCCCTGTACTGGGACATCTTCTTCATGAGAGGAAGCATCAGCCATGTGTACCCACTTTGGTCCAGGCCTGGTCATGTCTGGCCATGCTACTCACCAGGTGCCAGCCCATCCCCAGGTGTCATAGTTACATGTGCCCTGTGTTTGCTGTGTACCAAAGTTCATCCCATGGCTGGGGTTGCTGGCTCTAGGCAGGTGTCACTGTAGTCTTTGAGGGTGACCGCAAGCTCTGCAGCAGCAGGTGGGCCCGGATGGCTAATGGGCTCATGTCCTGAGCTGTATCAGCCTACACCAGGCCCTTCTCCATATCCTTCTGGCCCCTGTCCTCCCTCTCTAAGGGCCCAGAACTCTAGATGTTAGTGGCTTGATTGTTGGACCCCACAAGCTTTGGCCAAAACTGAGCAAAAGGGAGAGAGGGAAGGAGGGAGGCAAGGCCACTAGCTTATTTTCTGTTGTCAGTAACGACCCGTAGAATGCATATGTTTTGACGAAACAGGTTTAGGGGCCACATCTGAAGAGCTAGAGGCCCTCTTCCTGGACAGATCCTGCTGTGGGCACCCCACCCCTGCCAGGTTCTAGTACCCTCTCCCAGTTGACCCTTCCCTCTCTGTCCCATGTTCTGCCATTTGTCCATTCCTCCTCAGGGGACAGAAGTGGACAGGGCTCTCAGTTGCTGTCCAACAAGGCTGTAGTCTGGGTGAGTGCTCTGCCAGGGAGGAGGCACAGGGAGCACAAGATGAACCCTGTTTTGCTCTGCTCCCTTCTACCTGGAACTACCTGCCCCTTGACTTGATGCAGTCTGGCTCTCCTGGAGCCTGCTCAGGTCAGTGGCCATGAGGTCAGCAGGCAGGCAGGCTTGGCTGTCTTCACTGTCCTGGGGACTCTTCTCTGCTCAAGTTCTTGCTGAGTGAGGTCACTGAGCTGGGGGCCCTCACCCTTCCTTCCTGACTCATGCTGGGCGCAGGCACCCAGATCTCTGTCCTGGATCTGGGGACATTGGGGGCCCAACACCTCCAGGCCCCATTGGTATAGTCCTAAGATTAGTTTCCTGGGGGGCAGGGTGTAGGGGCATCAGAGCAGATGCTAGGTTGAGTTAGGACAACATCTCAGGGGTCAAAGGCTTAGTAAGGTGACCAGGGGCTGGCCCTGGCTCTGTCCTTGTTGCACAGTGGTTTGGGGACAGCCCTGGGTCTAGGCTAGCACTGCCCTGGTTTGCCTGTGGTGTTAGGGTTTGGTTTCCCACCTATCCAACGGCGATCCCTCATTCAGTTGTTTGATATACCCAATGCCGTTCTGGGTACAAGGAAACTTTTGTGATCAGAGCGGACCAGTCCAGGCCCTGGGAAAGGGACAATTCGGTGAATGAGAGCTGGTCAGTAAATTAGACATCAGGCTGCCTGCTCTTCTGGAGGCCGGGTCTGAAGACTTCACACTACAGGGTGAGGACACCTCGAGGCTGGGGACAGCTGAGCTACGGCTCATGACTGTGACTGTCAGGGCTGGGAGGGGAGAAGAGAGCCTGCAGCCCCCGCCTGTCCTCTGGATGAAAGCTAGCCCAGCAGGCCAAGTGCAAGGGAGGAGACGCCAATTACTGATGAGCGCACACTCCCCAGGCAGCTGCCCGCCCCTGCAGGATTGACGCTGGCCTCCTCGTTGCCCGCCACGGTGGCAGAGCCACGTCCAATTATGAGTCGAACAGGGCTGGCGGTGGCCTAATGTGAATTCAGCCATTAGCCGGTCCCCAGTCGCTCCTAACGAGCACTGCTGTGTGCTACATGTGTGCAAGTGTGAATGCATATACATGTGCATATATAGTGAAGAGTACACACGTGTGCAGGTGTGTGTGGGTGCATGCGTGTATGTGAAGTACCAGAACACAACCAGCCAACACTCATGCCTGGTGAGGCTAACCGAGTTCTTATTCTCACAGATACGGTGGCCTTGGTAGGACACCGGAGGAGGGCCTGGCGCTCGGTAGCAGAGCCCTTGCCCTGGCTCTCCTGGCTGTGCTGCTGGCTCATGGTCTGGCTCCTCCTGGGGCTGACCCTCAAGGGGGCTCTGCTTGCTGGTTTTGAAGGCCGTGTCAGCCAGGAGCAAGGAGGGTCAGGGGCTTGGGGTATGGGCCCCGCTTTGGTGTCTGGCTGGGCCTGGCAGGGAGCTCTTTCATGGGCATGTCCTGGCATCCTGTTCTTCCTAGGCTCTGAGGACTGTCCAGCCCCCATAACCCATTTTCACCAGCTCTCTACCCACTGGTCTCTGGGCCCCTTAATGTAGGGGGTGTTGTCGCCTCAGCAGTATCACTGGGCTGATGACAAGTGCCCGTAGGTGTCACACTGTCCCGTACCGTCACCTGGGTTGCCTCTCTGTCACGTCAATACCTGTGATCTGGAAGATGCAGCTTTGGCACCTGGGGGTATGGCCTTGGACTGGAGAAATCCCTCTGTCCCTACACTAGCTTGCTTCTCTACTGCTGTGATGAAAGACTGGCCAAAATCGACTTGAGGAGGAAAAGGTTTATTGTATCTTACAATTCCAAGAGAAAAGTCAAGGCAGGAACTCAAGGCAGGAACCTGGAGGCAGGAGCTGAAGCACAGACCATGGAGGAGCACCACATACTAGCTTGGTCCCGTGGCCGGAGCTCAGTCTGCTTTCTTATACAACCCAGGGCCACCTGCCCAGGGGTAGCACCACCCACAGTGGGTTGAGCCTTCTCACATCACTTAACAATCAAGAAAATGCTTCACAAACATGGCCATAGGCCAATTTCCCAGTCAAGGCTCCCTCTTCCCAGGGGTGTCACGTTGACAATTGAAGCTATCCGGCAGTGTCCCAAGAGCCCTTAGGGTAACCCAGTCCTTAGCACTGAGGCTGGCAGGTCAGAGATGCTTCCAGTGGACACCCCTCACCAGGCCATGGCTCCCTCCCGCTGGGCATTCACTGCTGTCTCCTCACTTGCCCACCCTGCTCCTTCATGTCTGCAATCCTTACAGTGCCCTCCGTGCCCTCTTTCCTAACCACTGGCTCCTGCCCAGCCTGGAGACCTATGTCTCTGAGACTAGCTGGCTCTGAGCCTCCACACAAGTCTCTCTCCTCTAGGCTGAGTTGTTCTGCCTCAGTTTCCTCATCATTCAAATGGGGTGACCATCCTGGGTGGCCCCTCTTGGTGCTGACAGCCTCTGCTGCCCAGCTCCTATGACAGCCTCCAAGCCACCAAAAAGCATGTATAGGCATCACACCATTCATGTGGGACTTAGTCGACAGACCATTGACCTCCAAGGCAGGTTTTCGCTTCCCTGGAGGGGTCCCATGCCTAGTAGCTCTTTGTCTCTGGACAATGATCTGTCTTGGTCCTTGAGACTAGTGGCTCTGCACAGGGAAGAGGGAGAAGAGTGGACAGACTGTACATGTCTGGCCTCTCCTTGGGAGAGGCTAGGCTTGGCTGGATGCTGGGGCTTGGCATTGCTCCTTGCAGCCTGGGACAGTGGGTTCCCTGAGGCTCAGCACCTCCCTAGCCTGGATGCCTCTGTCTCTGAGGAGGGTTGGGTGGGGTCCTGTAGAACAGAGAGCCAGGGACCCCTCCTAGGAAGCCAATTTGCTCCAAGAGTCATTCTTGGTAGCTCGGATCCTCCTGAGTCTCCCACTAGCATAGGGGCGTATGTGCCACTCTGGGTTTGTTGAAGGATGGAAGGAAGAGAGGGGTGGTCAGTTGTGGCACAGTGCTGTCTGTTCTTGGCTCCTTGGCCCATGGTCTGCAATCGTGGATGGGGATGTTCCTGTTACAACTAAAGGGATCTCCATAGAAACCCAACAAGGTCTAATTAGACACAAGTAAGTGCTTCCCAAGTGCATTTTAATTACAGCTTTGCTGAAACGCTCCTCAGCTTGAGGATTCAATTGCTATGTGTCTGAGCCGAATGGGAGCTTCTCCTTGCCAGCACTCAATGGTGTGTGTGCCATCTTATGTCAGAACCCAGCGGGACCTGGTATCAGGGAGCAGAGGGATGGCAGCATCAGAGCCCGGGAAGCAGTGATGAGGGCCTAGGATATGCAGAGTGAAGAGCTCAAACCCCAGGGAGCACATCTGGAGGAGACAGGGCAGAAGCAGGTATCAGGACTCTAAGAAAGGCAGAGCCTCGGGACAGAGCTGGGATGGGTGGGGTGGGCTCAGGATGTGCCAGTCAGCCTGAGCAGGAGAAGAGTCCTGGCAGAGAACAGCAATGCAAGGCAGGGGCCGGGAGCACAGGAAGTCCACGTAGAAGCTGAGTCTGGGGTCCCAGTCAGGGCTAGACTCCAACAAGGGCTCCCAGGGTTCCCAGACCACCCATGCTGGCGACCCTGCCCTGGGAACCCAGGCCACATTACTTGTGGATGTTGTAGCAGGGAAGTGTCTGGAAAAATCTCTGTGGGGTGGGGTGGGGGTTAATATCCTCCCAGTCCTCCCTCAAGGAAGGTTTTGACTTGCTGCACCCACAAGGCCCAGCTCCTCCCTGGCAGGTGCTCTGACTCTGCCACACCTCTTAGTGGCCAGAATGGACCGGAATCCCCAAGGCTCTGCAGGACGGTCCCAGTGCACAGAGAGGGTCTGTGCTGAAGAAACTGCTATGCTTTGCAGTCTTTACACTATGTAAGTCCCAATCTCAAAGGTAAGCCCTGCCCTTCCACTTGGAGGAACTAACAAGGGACACACAGGGCAGGGTCACCCTGAATCTGGGTCAGCACATTCTGTTTGAGTCTAGCAGGGTCCAGCTGTCTAACAACTCTGGCTGTTTCTAAGGAACTGGCTGTCTAGGGTCAGTCCATGAGTCCAGGGGAGGCAGAGCCTGAGTGGGTACAGAGGCAACCAGGGAAGGACAGGCCGGTCCAGAGGGTAGCCTTGGAGCAGGGCCTAGATGGCTTCTGGATGTGAAGATGACGAGTTCTCTGATCTTGGGCAGCTCATTTGCTTCTTTTTCTCTCAGTTTCCCATCTTCAGAAGAGCATCCATCCTTAGCATCCTTGGCTCTGCTCTCCAGTGCGCCTGGGAACAGGTATAAGGGCAAACTGAGTTTGGACTCATCCAAGGATCAGATATATTACGGGAATGTTGCAGGCAGAGTGTGAGGTGTGGTGGGGGTGTGGTATGGGGCATGGGGCGGGGCTTGGGGTGAGAGCCAGGATGGGTGTGGGGTGATGTGGAGTATAGTATAGGGTATGGGTGGTAGGTGGTATGAGATGGGGTGGGAAATGGGATATGGTGTGCTGGATAGCTTTAGTTTCAACTTGACACACCTGGGTTGAGGGAGACTCAATTGGGGAACTGCCTCCATAGGCCTGTGGCCATGTCTTTAGGGTACCTTCTTGGTTATTGAGTGATGTGGGAGAGCCCAGCCCACTGTGGGTGGTGTCACCCCTGGGCAGGTGGGCCTATATTGTATAAGAAACCAGGCTGAGCAGGGGCCAGGGGAGCAAGTCAGTAAGCAGCGTTCCTCCATGGCCTGTGCTCCAGCTCCTGCCTCCAGGTTCCTGCCCTGAGTTCCTACCTTGGGCTCCCTGATGAACTGCGACCTGGGAGATGTAAGCTGAATAAACCCTTTCCTCCCCAAGTTGGTACTGGTCAGAGAGTTTTGTCACAGCAACGGAGAAACAAACTAGAGTAGGTGTAGAAGGAACAGACTGGCAGAGCTGTTCCTGTAGCAGGCAAGCTTAGCTCCTATGGACCAGGGTGTGACAGGTACTAGAGTTTGTCTACCTGAGGAACGGGAGGGGGATGCTCGTCCCATTGCTGCTTCACCCATCACAGGCTGGAGCCACTCCTAGGAGTGTAGTCCAGTACAGCAGATGTGTGGTAGCTGCAGTTACAGCGTTGCTGGACACTGGGAGGCTGTTCTAGAAACCTGCAGTCTGCTACTCAGCCCTGAGGACCCAGACAGGTGTGGAGATCACGGGAGTCTTGTGTACCAGAAGAGCTGAGTGTGGCTCTGGTGCACAGAGCACTTGGCACAGTGGATACAGGATGTACTGGTAGGGCCAGTGGGGTTACAGAGCATCCTGAGTTCAGCTAGAGCAGAAGCTGACTGTCAGCACAGAACAGAGAGTGCACCAGGATGAGAAGGGCTGGGTGAGCTCCTGGGACTCGTGGGAGAGGATGGCTAGGGTTAGGGAGCTTGGCACAGTGCTCCTGGCAGGGGGCATGGCTGGGAAGCTGTAACAAAGGCCTCATCAGTCAGGGGTTATCTGCTGTTCTTAGCAGCACGTGCTAACAGCAGGTTGATGCCACAAGGGCTCAACTCTCAGCCACATGAGCACGTGTCATTATGAGACAAGGGGGTCTGTGGGTGTCCTGTCCTTCCCTTCCTGTCCTCCCTCCCTCCCTTCCTTCCTGTCCTCCCTCCCTTCCTTTTCTCCTTCCTCCCTGTCTCCCCCCTTCCTTCTTTCTTTCCTTCCTACCTTCCTCCCCCACCCCCCCGCCCGCCCCACTTCCTCAATGCTGGGGATTGAACCAGGGCCTCAAGCATGCCAGGCAAGCAGTCTACCACTGAGCTACATCCTCTTTTTACTTTTTATTTGGAGACAGGATCTCATTAAGTTCCTCATGGTGGTCTTGAACTTACTATATTAGTCACTTTTCTGTTGCTGTGATAGAAGCATGGACCAAAGCAACTTATAGAAGAAAGAGTTTATTTGAGCTTACGGTTCCCGGGGAATTACAGTCCCTCACGGCAGGGAGACATGGCAGCAGACGTGGCTGGAGGAGTGGAAGCTAGGTTCTACATCTCAAGCTGGCACAGGAAACAAGAGAGCGACTGGAGGTCCGGCAAGGCTTAAGAACTCTCTAAGCCCACCCCAGTGATTTGCTTCCTCCAGGACAGCCACACCTTCTAAGACCTCCCAAAACAGCACCACCAACTGGGGACAAAATCTCCCATCGCTTGGAGCCTATGGGGGACATTCTCATTCAAACCGCCACACTCACTGTAGCAGAGGCAGGCCTTGAACTTACATCCTGCTGTGTCAGCGTCCCTGGCGGGGGGTTGGGGGGGGTCAGGCCTGACAGGTGCTGCTTCCTTCTCTCTGGCTGCCCGCACTGCCTGGGCTTCTGGTTCTCAGACACACCTACCTTTCAGCTGGTGGTCGGCTGCAGAGCTGACCCTGAGGTAGTAAGGTGTTTGTCAGGTTAGATCCAGCTTGTCCCTGCCTGGCCAGAAGCATTCCCTTGCTGTCAGCTGTGTTTTGTGTTGCCCCTCAGAGTCCTCCGGATCCCGGTGTGGAAAAACTGGTTGGCCGTGGGGAGGGGCAAGTGATACAAAACAGCGCTTTTTGTTCTTCACACCTCCGCCCGCTGCTTTCTACCTCTTAGCACCTTGAAATGAGCTGGAAGAAGTGGCTGGCAGGGCCAGCGGGAGCCGACCTGCCAGACCCACTGGGGTTGGGGTGGGAAGATGGTGAGAGGCCCTGTTGGAGAGGGTCTCTTCTCCTGCACCTGTGCTTTGGCCCCAGCTCCTCCCCCAGAGCCTGCAGGTGACACTGGAGGCAGGAACAGGCCATGTCCAGAGTTTTAGGACCTGCAGGGTCAGTAAACATGCAAACTTGCAAAGATACTGCCCTCAGCCGGTGATAGAGGGTGTGGTGAGGCCAGTGTTTCCTGGTGGATACTGGCCGTCCTCAGTGACAGCCCCTGGCAACTGGGTCACATGTGGTTCTGGGGCTCAGGTTGAGCAGAAGCAAAGGGCTCTCTGCAGACACATCCATTTTTCCTTGGGAGCCTCAGGTTTGGAGTCCCAGTGTGTGTGACAGAATCCTTGCCCGATTCCTATTTGCTCTTGCTATCTGGCCACCAATGCACTGACCCCACACAGCTCCCATCTCCCTGATGTCAGGGGCCTTCTGGAGTCCAGAGGCGGACACAGACTAGGGGCCCTGCATGTGATTCTGAGAAGAAGACACAGGTATTTCTCTCTCCCAGGCCAGACAAAGTCTGAGGAGCAGGTGGGGTGGAGGGACACAGTGAACTTCCTGGCCAGGAACCCTACATGGTTGGAAACCAATCTCTATTGACTTACCGAGGAATCTGAGTCCACTCTGATCTGGGACCAGCTGCATATACCTGAGACTGAGTAGGACCGGGGCTGGAATCTATACCTTTGGCTCTGAGTTCTCTGTGACCAACAGGGTGGTACAGCTGAGTGGTTCTGGCAGAGGGGGAGCCCAGAGGCAGGAGCAGAGGCCTGGTGGGTGCCCAGGAGAACCAGGATGTACAGCTGGTAGAGACCAGCTGTCTGTACTCTGGCCCCTGGCTTGTATAAGGATTGGGGCTGTCTCTCCCCTCTGTGGGAAGTAGAGGATGGGTAGCCTGGGTTCGAGGGTCTGTCAACATACAGATGGGCTGGTGGAAGCTCAGTGCCCTTGTGGCTACGTTGGGTCGCTGTGCTCAGGTAATTCCTAGTCTCCAAGAACATCTTGGAGGATTAGCTTCAGACGCAAGCCATTTTCAGCCGAAGGCCTGGGGTCTTTTCATGCTTCCCCTCAGCCCAGGAGGCCCGTCTGAGGTCTCTTCCTGGGAGCGCCAAGGGGCCCACAGCTGGAGGGTGGGACAGAGGTGGGCCCAGGTCTGGAGGGGAGCAGTGTAGAGGCCATGCCCCTGCTACAGGTTCAGAAGCACAGCTCTATCCCCACTTTTCTTTCCTGGGGCCTCAGTAACCACATCCGGGACAGTGGGGATCAGGCTGGGAGGCGTTGGAGAAAGGAACACAACAATACCTTCCTTGGCTTTGATTCCTGGGACTGCACTGGGGTGGGAGGGCTGTGTGTGTGTGTGTGTGTGTGTGTGTGTGTGTGTGTGCGCTCAGTGTGGGTGGAGTTAGGCCAGGACACCTGTATATGGGTGTGCATATGCCATGACATGCGTGTGGAGGTAAGAGGACAACCTGTGCGAGTCAGCTCTCTCCTTCTATCATGTGGGTCCAGGGGATCAAACTCAGGCCAACAAGCTGGGTGACAAGTGCCTTTTCCCGAGCCATCTCTCGGAAGCAGTTACTTCCTAAGGGATGCCAGAGACTTCATTTTTTTTCTTCTTTGACACAGGGTCTTGCTTTGTAGCCCAAGTTGCCCTTGAACTTGCAATCCTCCTGCCTCTGCCTCTTGAGTACCAGAATTACAGGTGCGTACTTCCAAGCCCAAAAGGAGCCACACTTTTGAAAGATTGAAGGGTTTATGGCTGCCCAGTAAGCAGGCACAGTTGGAGGACCTGCCTCAGTCCAGCAGATGTGGGTGCCTAGCCACCTCCCCCCCAACAAAATAGGAAATCTCTGAGATGCCGTCTCATCTCTCCACTGCCTCAGCTGGTTCCAGCCCACAGGCTGACCTTGGGAGTGGATGGTTCAGACCCCATCCTCTCCACCTGAGGAGACCAGTCACCCCTGGAGAACCCCAGTGCTGCTGGCCTTGAAAGCCCATATTGGGATTTCCTTCTGTGAGGGGACTCTGAATAACATATTTGTCATCACTAATTTTAATTATTTGCTGTGAAAATTGCTTTCAAGAATAAAACCCAGTGCTTCTGTTTAAAAATAACAAACCCACCATGCGGGGTCTGGTGTCTCTCTGGTCTGCTCTGGCCCCTCCCTGACTCTTAGGCCTGTTTGGGAGTCCTGGCCAGGTTGGTTTGAAAGCTGGCCACCGATAACTCATTTGCATCAAGTGCTCCCCTCTGCCTTTTATCAATATTTGATGACAGGCTTCAGGATACTTTTGGTGGCAAGTCCTCCTGGAGTCCCTTCTCATGTGACAGTGATGGGACAGAGGTCTCAGCAGGGGCCCATATCACAGGTCACCTTCTTCCTGAGGCCACGGTGGCCAGTGATTGGCTGGGCAGGCATGGTTGGAGCCAGGGGAGTATGGTGATGAATCTTAACGATCTAGGAAGGCCCTGGCAACCCACAGTGCAATTAGCAGCCTGTGGATGTCTGGGTGGGTTCCAGACAGAGGCAGGGTTGGGGCTGGGCTGGGGGTAATGCATTTAGAGTAGACTGGAGCCAGAGCAGTGAGGGGCTGCTTGGCAGGTGGATAGGGAGGTGCATGGTACGTCGTCTCCTGGAGAGACCTAGGGAGGAGCATTTAATTAAATCCAGCAGCTGCTTGGAAACCAGTCACTCCAGAGCTGTGCATAATGCCCCTTTACAGGTTACATGGTGGGGAACCCTCCCCACCACAGAAGCCCAAGTGGCAGCCTGCCCCCTCAGAACGCCAGCCTCTGCAAAGTTCATCTTCATCTGCATCCATTAAACTGCGGCTTTGGCAGTGAAGCCTTGCTGTCTGGTGACAGGGGCTGTCGGTAAATACGGGTGTAGTGACAGGTTCCGGGGTGGGGGATGAATATACAATGTCAGTTTCCCTCCTCCTGGTTAAATAGGAGGGTCAATCTGTGGCTGCTGGGAGTCTCTGGTCCCCAGTCCACAAATAACTCAGTGCCTCCGGGAGCCCCAGAATGCACTGGCAGCAGCAAAGCCCATGGGGGGGTGGGCATAGCTGACCAGGAGGAAGGCACTAGTGGACTGCTGACAGCCTGTGTCTCTGATATACAGATGTTCCCTGGCTTGGGAATTCTTCCAACTCTGGATTTATAGCCCTTTGGGAAGGCAGCCTGACATTCTGTTGACTCAGCCCTAAGTACTTGGCTTTGGGACCAGAGGCCTGAGGGGAGCCTGGGCTTTCTTCTCTGGAGGATGGCACTTAGAGGGACTCCCAGAGCTGGCTCACTCACTTTCAGGTGGGATATCCCCAAGACCTCCTTGGGAGACAGGAAGACCACACAGAGGAGCTGATGACAAAAGTCCATGTCACGCTCATCAGCCTGGACTGACTGGAACATGCATGGGTGGCCTGGTGTCCTTCTCTGCTTCTACCCATGGTGGGCCCAGATTAGTGAAGACAGCAGGGGATGCCCATTCTCTGTGAGCTGTGTACTTCCCAGTAATGGCAGGTTAAGGACCCAGAGATGGTCCTCCAGAGAGAGGGGAAAGACAGCATTTGGTGTCCCCTGCGCCTTGAAGCAGATCTTGAATTCAAGACCTGGCAGACAGCCTGGGGTCAGAGTGCCCTGCTCTGAGTCCCTTTGCTAGATCTGTGACACTGAGGGTCACTTCATGCTCTGTGGCTTGGTACTCCAGTATGGAGGTGCTCAGGCAACTGTGTCTTGGGAGGAATCACAACACAAGGGGTCTGAGAACCTTCCAAGCACCTCTCTGTCCAAGATGTGGCACAGTCCTGACGCCCCCAGCACCTTCCTTCCTTGAGATCCTGGAGCTATGGCTTGGGATAACACGGCCCCTATTGGGCCCTCCCTGAGGCAGGCCTGCTCTTATTTCCTCCAGTTTCCTGTCAGGCCCATATGCCCCTGCCCAGGGCACCCTTTCCAGTGCCCCTAATTTCCTACCCTACAGGCTGGGCTGCACTGGAGCGGTAAGGACTTCATAACTGATCTGTGAGTGGCAGCCTGGAGCCCCCTGTGTACTCAGACACCTCCAGGGTGAACAGTGGTTAGCTGGCTGAGGACCCCCGGATTCTGTTCAGTGGAGCTCGTGTTCTTTAACCCTCTGTGGAGTGCCAGGCTCTGGGGTTGCAGGCCAGGGGCCGAGAGACAGAGGCTCCTGAGTGTACACTGGAGGCATCCCAAGACCTCAGAGTGCAGGGTTAAGAGGCAAAGTTTCCCTTCTGTAGGAGGGGAGGGCTCTCTGCAAGGCCCCAGCTGAGGACCGTCTGCAAGGATAGGGCTTAGAAAGTCTTTAGGCACTGACTGGCAGGGTGGCCCATTAGCCTTTTGACTTGGACCAGGTCAGCTGGGAACCTGCTTTCTGCAGACAAGGGCCAGACTGCATCACCCCTCCAAAGGCAAATCTGATCTGCTGCAGCCAAGCCCAGCCCTGATCACTTTACAAAGAGCCACCTCCAGAGACTGAGGGGCAGTAACTCTGGGCCTGACAGGAAAGATAAAAATGATGAAATGTTTGTTCTCTGACACGGAAAACCAGGCTCCCGTGTTTGGGGTAATTGGAAAAAGATCTTCTGGACTCCCTCGGCGCACCGCAGGTCAAAGACCTGTTTCCAATCCTCGCCTTGGAGCCTCCTCACCTTTGTGGGCACAGCTCGACAGCCTTGATCAGGTGCCACAGCTGGCTCTGCCTCGTGGGGTGTCCATGCAAGCTGGGGGTGTCTGTTCCTTGTCCCCTGGGTTCTGTGCCCAGCGTCTGGGTCAGGCGGCAGGAATCCACTGTCTTGCTTTATGATTAGAATCTCTGAGGGATCTGGGGAGTGCTTCTGCCACTAATCCTGAGGTAAGTATCTGTGAGCTTGGGGCTACCCTGTCCCCTCTCCTGGGTCCCCAGTCCTGATCTCTGGGCTCTGGGTCTGGTATGCAGGAAGCTTCAAGAAACATTTGATGAAATGAGTTGAGAAGAGGCAGCTGGGGACCCACAGGAGCTCTGTGTGGAGGTTGGTGACAAATGCCCATGCTCCACGCTGATCAGTGCACGCTGGGTAGCCATCTCTCAAAATTCCAAATGGTACCATCCAACTGTAGCTTGGGCCAGTCTCTGAGGTGCTGGTACTACCACCCAGTGAGTTCTCCTAGTGTCCTGGGTGTTCAGCATCTGCTCTGGGGGTGCCTGGACCTCAGAAGGCTGAGTAGGGGTGGACATGACAGCTGACTGTGGAATGCCACCAAAGGGAAATGTCCAAATTGGTCTCCACACAGCAGGACATGGCCCACGCCTGCTCCTTCTGTTCCTCTGGAGATGGCAGGCAATGCCAAGCATGGCCACTCACTCAGGGCATTTGAGGACAAGGAGTGTGTGGCCAGCCCTCCCCTTGGGCCTTATGTTGAGTTCCTCAGACAAGTGCAGGCCAGGGGACGGCAGTCTGCAGCCCACGAGGCGGATGTGCGGTCCCACCCTTTGCCTCGTCCACCCTCTCTGCTCTTTTGCTTCCTGCAGTGCTGTTCTTGGGGTACAGTCCTTGTGGGTGGGGCCGGCGTGGGTTACGACACTGCACTGCCCTGAAGGGCCTGATGCAGAGGAGCTGGAAGGCCCAAGCTGGGGTCTTTCAGGAAACACACACTTCTCTTGATCCTCTCAGATCTGGCCCTGTCATTTGGACACAAAGCCTCCCCCACCCCCACCACCCCCAGTCTGGCTGGCTCCAGAGTTTTCTAGCCAAAGCCTCCTCTGGCCTGGTGGTGGCCTGTGTCCCTGGCAGTGAGTCGGGTGCAGTCTGTTGGGCTGCTATCTGCCCATACTCTTAGCTCTTCATGATGGGCTGAGTTCCTGCTCTGGGTCACACTGCTCACCAGCTGAGGGGAGCTGGGGAAGAGGGTACCATCCACACCCAGACCCCTGACCTACACCTGCACTCTTAAACTGCCTTCTTCCTCCTCTACCCATGGCCAGGCATCCTGGGATTGTAGTCCTGGAGACTTGGTGGTTTTGAGGAGGATAGAGCAGCCCAGCCACCTAGCTTGACCATGCAGACCCCTGAGGTGGGGAGATGTTCAGCCTGACTTCTGGGGTGCACAGGGGCTTCCCTCCTGTACCCTTGTCTGTCTGTCATGTTAAACTTGCCAGAAGCAGCTACTCAGCTGTGTGGGCAGGGCATCTGTGGAGAAACACAGTAGGGGAGGTACAAGCCTGGGGGCGGGGTCCTTCCCCCTCAAGAAGAGTCTCCTCTATCGTCAGATCTCCTGGGCACAGACAGGAAATCAGGTGGAGCTGAGGCTAATGTGTCCGTTAAATGGGTGGGCAGGGCATCTGTGGAGAAACACAGTAGGGGAGGTACAAGCCTGGGGGGGGGGTCCTTCCCCCTCAAGAAGAGTCTCCTCTATCATCAGATCTCCTGGGCACAGACAGGAAATCAGGTGGAGCTGAGGCTAATGTGAATTTTCATTATTGTGTTACTGGTCAGGGCCTTCAGGCAGCAATGGGCCCCTGACCCAGCAGGCCCAGCCTCTCCACCCCACCATGAAGGCCTTTGCGGTGTAATTATTGTCTTACTAATCAGTCTCCCTTTGGCTGTCTGCATTTTTAGACCTGCTCTGTGGACACTATTTCCTGTTTCCTTTACCAGAGTTCCTCTTAGTAACAAGGCTGTGGTGTCTGCCATCTGGGGAACAGCTCCAAAGAGGTTCATGGAGCATCCTCTGCTCCACAGGAAGCTCGAGGGGCGGTGGGCCAGCAGAAACAGGCCCAAGGCCAGGTTTGAGCAGGAGTGTGTGGCAGACGTGGGTGGGAGGCGCCAGACCTGGGACATGTGGTCTGAGATGGTCATTGGAGCAGGAACATGTGATTCACACCTTAGAGGTGACTAGGAAGAAGTACGGACCTCCATGCTGGGTGTCACCGGCCGTCCTTGTCACCAGTGTAGGGACATGGTCGCTCATCCAGTGTGGGTGACCTCAGCTGATCCTCTTGGCCAGCGTTGTGGCCCTGCCCACAGGGCTTTGGCCTGTTTTAGGCAAGGGACAGGGCTCTCAGAAGATGGCTTAGCCGATGGTAAGGCCTACCTTGGGAAGGCCACCTGGCAACAGGTGTGGACAGCCTTGTGGGCAGATGAGGAAAGAGAGGCTCAGGGCCTGGCTCTGGGGCCAGCCCAGGAGGCTTTCATCTGGTGTGAAGTTGGGTCTATGTGACCCCACTTTCCGTGTGTTTCCTGTGTAGGTAGATGAGCCCACCTGGGGCATGGGGCTATAGTAGCCACTGAAGTTGGTGAGACTTAGCGGTTGAGGCTTCCTTAAGGAAGAAATTTTTAAATGGAGCCTGTGCAAACAAGGGGCCTACGTATACTGCTCTTAGGGGCTGAGAGGGCTCTCCCAGGGCTGTCAGTCTGGGCAGGTGACTCTATCTCCTGGGTGGCAGAAACTTTTACAGAGGAAGGTGTGGCTGTCCCCTCCCTTGGAAAACAATCGAGTTTCATGAGGGAGAAGCATTTAGGCTTCCTGCCGTATCAATAGTTCAGAAGTCAGAGTTTGTGAATGAGGTAACTGTGGGGAGAGGTATGGAGGTACGGAGTAGCTGGAAAGGATAAATTGTTCAAGCTTAGTGCACACACGTCACAGTGATGGGGAGTTTGGAGAGAATGGGACGAGCCAGGTGAGGCACCCAAGGACCTCAGACTCCAATGAAGAAGCAACATGGAGTTTTAGAGGTCTCATGGCCCTGTGGTGG
Organism: Nannospalax galili; assembly: GCF_000622305.1. Taxonomy (NCBI): domain Eukaryota; kingdom Metazoa; phylum Chordata; class Mammalia; order Rodentia; family Spalacidae; genus Nannospalax; species Nannospalax galili. The sequence goes on along the minus strand of NW_008360325.1, from coordinate 124,483 downwards.
CAGGTGCATGGGGATGTGCACCTACCAATGGACCCGCATCGGCTCACATTGCACCTATAGTGTGCAATCCTGGGTCAGGTACTTGGACTCACACCCTCCAGGGAGTTGCTGTGGAGCCCTCTTTATAAGAGGGCTGAGGCCAGGTGGGTGCAGTTACTAGCTCAAGGCACCTTACTCCCACAGGCAGGATTGTGCTCTGTTGATTGACCTCTGCATCTGCCCACCAGGGGCCCTGAATTCCTGAGGAGAGAAGCCAGGCACACGATGAGGTACCCTAAGAAGACAGGCAGCAGTGACCACAGTGAGATGGCCACAAGAGCACCCTCCATAAGGTACCAGCCACAGTGGGATGGAGGCAGCAGGCACTGAGGGCATGCACTACGGTGACCCTCCCTGGGGGTTACAGTCAGAGGTGGGGTGTTGGTGAGGGGGCCCCAGTGCCTGGCAGGTGTGAGACAGACGTGCGGCTCCCTCCTGCAGGAATTGCCAGTGCTTATCCTTCGGCCAGATTGTGGCCAGCCCTCCTGCCACTCTGGGCAGGTCTGTCATGGGACAGGGTGGTCTGTGGCAGGTGATGACCCCATAATGGCCTGGCCACTGTTATTCTAATCCTGGGCCATGAACTGTGCCTTGGAGGGTGGCTCCTCATTGAGTATGGCTGGGCCAGCATCCCCATTTAGCAGAGGCTGGCCCTTCTTCACCTCTGAGGGTCCCTCAAAAACAATGAGAGTGTCAGTGAGACTGGTCCATTGTCAACTAGGCTGGGGTGGAACAGAAAGGAAGGGTCTGTCCCTCTGCCTGTTAGTGCAGGGACAACCCCCCCCCCCAGTCATCTGTCATCTTGTGTCATCTCAGGGGACGGCCAGGCACGCCCGCACCTCCTGCCTGCCTGCTTGCTCACCCTCTCTCTGAAGCACCTGCTGGAAAATGGCAGTTGCTTAGCCACCAGGTCTAATCAAGCTTCCTAGGGGGCAGGGAGTGTAAATTACTCTGCTGGAGGTTGTCTGAGGGTGTTTCTAGCCAGGCCTGTTATTTACTTACAGCCCATAATGTAGTTGTGGCCTTGGACGGGCAGTATTTATGGTGTTTGATTGGCTTCCAGCCGCTGCCTGTCTGGGAGCATTTGTGGCGATGTGTGTAGTGCCCCTGGGGACCCACAGGCTAGTATAGTACTAGGGCTCCCAGTTGGCTCTGTCCCCTGAACAGGTTCGTTGGCACCTGGTGTGCAGGGGCTTATCTTTAGGGGCAGCCAAGGTAGACACACCCTGCCAGCCCTGCTCCACATCTGTACGGAAGCAATGCAAGAAGATAGATGCTAATGGCCACATCATGATGGGGACAATGACTGTTAAAGGTAGCTG
>NW_008360325.1:116806-119998 GCF_000622305.1 Nannospalax galili | reverse complement strand
GCCCCACCCAGCCCCACCCCCAGCCCCACCTTCAGCATCATCTCCCACATTCTCTGTACCATCCTTAGCACCATCTTTATCATTATCTTTAGCCCCATCCTCACCACCTTCCTCCTCATTGCCTTTACCACCCCCATCCTTCAGGGTTCTGGGGATGTGGAGTTGCCTCCTTTAAGTCCCTACATTCCAGAGTTACAATTTGTCCCTGCCCTCCAGTATCTGAAGACAGTTGTCTCGTCTTCTAGCTTGCTGTTGCCTCTGATGGGAGGATGGAGGCTTTCGAGGGAAATGCAAGGGAAACAGATGATGGGCTGATTGTCCTGGCAAGCCACAGGTTCCAGTTTGAGCCTAGTGGGCAGGAAGTGAGTACATGACAGGCCATGGGTCAACGGCTGGAGGTCACGGGGGAGGGGAGCCAGTTGCTGTGAGTCACAGCAGGTGTAAGTGGGAGGTATGGGAAATGGTGGGGGGGGAAGCTGGGGATGGAGAATGGGTTACTGATGATGACAGACTGGGTTGCAGCTGCAGAGGAAACCATGGTCATTGGAGTGGGTCAGCCGTCGCACAGATGCTCAGAGATGGTATCAGTCAGCGGCAAGGGCTGCTGTAACAAAACTCATTTTCTCATGATTTTGGAGGCTGAATTCTGAGGTTAAAGGTTGTCAGGGCTGGCTTCTCCTGAGGCGACCCCTTGCTGTGCCATGTATACACTGGGAGAGACTGCCTCTATCTTTTCCCACTGTTCATGGCTGGTATTGGGTAGCCACTGGGAAGTCATGGGCTTGAGGCTGTGAACCCTGGAAAGCAGAGTTTAGGATTCTGCCTAACATGACATACCCCAGGGTTAGAAAGTCCGCCTCAAGCTGGTGGGGCCTGACCCTGTCTTCAATCTCTCTCTCTCCAGCCTGGAGTCATGAAGTATCCTCTGGGGCCAAGCCTGTGCTGGTGTTTGCGGGCCCAGCATGTGGGGGGCGGGTAGAGGGCAGTGAAAGCTGTAGGGAAGTTGAGAGGACATGCGGAGCACAAGTCACCCAGGGTGGGTGGGAAGGACCTTCACCTGGGTGGGCATGTGTGCTTGGCTCCAAGTGGGTCCTGGAAGGCTTCAGGGGTGACTAGCGGTATCAGTCCTGTGGGACAGGGAGGGGAGTTGGGGGTAAAGAGCAGGTGGAGTGGAGCCTAACTGTGAGGGGTGCAGTCTGCAAGGCTGCAGGAGTGAGGGCTAGGGGACGGGCCTTGGGGCTGTGCTGGCACCTCAGCTGGCAGGCAGGGCAGCTGTGCACAGTCATTTACCTTGGAAAGCCCATTTGTACAGGAGGAATGTTGAGGAAAACAGCTTGGGCTTCTAGCACCTTCAGCAATCAGCTCCTTGTCAGGTGGATCAAGGGCTTTTTACTGTTCAGATTAATTATTGATCTTCCTGTTGGCCATGCAGGGCTCCTGTCTGGGTACTGACAGAGCATGGAATACCTGGGGTGATGGTGACATCATATTAGTTACCTCCGTGTGTGTGCTGGGAGGTAGGCCCAGACACATAGGATGGGACAGCATGGCTTCTATCTGTATGTGGGGTGTGTGTGTGTGTGTGTGTGTGTGTGTGTGTGTGTGTGATGACAGATGGTCGTAGTGCCCCCGGGGTGTTTGTGGCCCTAGACAGAACAGAGCGAGTTCACTGGCCTGGGGCCAAGGTTCAGTCTGGACCCAGGTGATGTCGGGTGGGAACCCTAGCCTGGGTATGGGGGCTGTGGCAGCCTTGGACACCTGCAGTCATTTTTTGATGAGTGGAAGCTCAGGTGGGGATGGGAAAGATGGACCCAGGTGGTTACTGTGCTATGATCTGTGTTCCAAATTAAGCAGAATAAACCAAATAATAGAAAAAAAGTCTACTCTCCTCATTTTTAATGCTTATTTTATTGTGAAGTATAGCACACAGGGAAAAGTGCCTAAATCATAAATGTGCAGCATAACCTGGGATCGTAAAGCCAGCACCTATGAGGCCGTGATCCAGACCACTTAGATGAGGCAGGGCTCTCTAGAGGAGCAGAACCCATGGCATGTGTATCTATCCTGTAAGTGTGTACTTACCAGACTGGTTTACATGCCAGGGCCTGGGGAGTCCAACAATGGTTGTCTGTATGAGGGAGCGCTTGAAAGCCTGATAGCTGCGCAGTCTTCAAGGCTGAATGTCTCAGCTGATCCAATCTGGTGGTGAAGGCCTGGAGTTCCCTTGGAGAGTCCTTGGTATTCAATTCATGTTGGAGGGCCGGAGAAGTTGGGATTGGATGTCAGCGGAAGGGGACAGTGGCAGCAGTGCGGATAGACACTCTCAATCAGGAAGACATGAAGGCAGGCAGGCACACACTGTGATGGTTTGGATGAGAGCATCTCCCATAGGCTCCTCCAAGGATTTGAATACTTGGTCCCCAGGTGCTGTTGCTGTTTGGGAGGGTCATGGAACCTTTAGGAGGTGTGGCCATGCTGGAGGAAGCATGGCGCTAGGTTGGGGGGGTGGGGCTTTGAGAATACATGATCCCACCCTACTTCCAGTTTCTCTGTTTCCTGTGTGTGCTTGATCTGAGTGCTCAGCGCTCTGTCCAGCTGCCTCTGCCACCAGGCCTCACTGCCAGGATGGACTCTTATCCTTTTGGAACTATAAGCCAAATAAGCTCATCCTTCTATAAGTGGCCTTTGTGATGATTTGAATGAGAATGTCCCCCATAAGCTCCAAGTATTTGGACATTTTGTTCACAGTTGATGGTGCTGTTTGGTGAGGTTTTAGGAGGTGCTGGAGGAAGCGTGTCACTGCCACTGGGGGTTAGAGAGTTCTTAAGCCTCGCCAGATTTCCTGTGCCTTGGCTTCCTGTGCCTGCTTGAAGATGTGAGCACTTGGCTTTTTGCTCTAACCACATTTGCCACCACGTCTCCCCCACCATGATGGACGCTTACCCCTGGAACCGTAAGCCAAATAAGCTCTTCCTTTTATAAGTTGCCTTGGTCATGGTGTTTTATCACAGCAACAGAAAAGCAACTGCATTTTTCTCAGACATCTTTATTTTTAATTAATTAATTAAAAAAATTTATGTGTGTGAGTGTTTTACCTGCATGTGTGTGAGTGCACCTGTGTCATGCAAAGCCAGAGGAGGTCAGAAGAGGCTGTCAGATCCCCTGGAACTGGAGTTATGGACAGTTGTTAGC
>NW_008360325.1:114990-116726 GCF_000622305.1 Nannospalax galili | reverse complement strand
GAGCCACGTCTCCAGACCTCTTTATGTTTGGGCCACCCAATGGAAAGCACTATTCATTTTCAGAGCAGACCTCAGTTCTATCCTGAAAAACCCAGAGGTGTGTCTCCTAGGTGATTTGAAATCCAGTCAAGTTGACCAACCGTCACGCCGGTCCAACTCCAGTCCCTTCCAGCTGACCCCTCTTCCCCACCATTGACGCCAGTACCATCTGTCTCTAGGCAGCTCCGGCCTCAAGCAGCCCTGCAAGCTGTGTCCCTGCTGGAATTAAACTCAGTTACACTTGTGTTTCTTGTTTCTTTTACCTGCTCTTTGTCATGATGCCCAGTTGGTTTTCCTAGTGCCACATCTTCAGGTCCCTAGACATGGGACATCACTTGGGCCTGCTGGTGATATTCCATTGACTTTCATAGCTACATGGTTCTCCACTGTGCAGACATAGTACAGTCTATTGTTCCTTCAGCCGATGATGAGAAGATGGGCTGTTCTCCAGTGTGGCTGGTCTGCCCAGTGCTTCTCTGAACATGCTCTTGGGGGCCCATAGGTACACCCATGTCCTAACGTTCTAGGCTCCTCCTGAGGAGTTGAGTTGCTGGGCCATAAGGAGTATGTGTCTTTAATCCTTTTAGATAATGCCAGTATGGTGGGGTTTTATTTTGGGGTGTGGTTGTTGTTTAGTTTGCAGTTTTAGGTTTACAAAGAACAGAGCAAGAAGCACAGAGCTCCTGTTTGCCTCTCCAGTCCCCTGCAGAGCACATTTGGAGCAGCTGCAGACACGTAGCCTCATAGCATTAGCAGCTGTGGTCTGTGGCTCACTTAGGGCTCACTCTCCCCATGGCACATTCTATGTGTTTTGACAAGTGCAGGTTCATCCCTGCCCTGCCACCATCATATAGAATTACCCACAGCCCTAAAAGCTCTGGCGTATCGCCCTGTCCGCTCTTCTTCTTTAAAAGACTAATTAATGAATTAATTATATTTTTAAAATCTTAAATTGCATTTTAGTGTGTGTGTGTATATGTGTGTGTGTGTGTACATTTACCATGGCACATGTGTGATCAGAGGACAACTTCTGTTAGTGAGTTCTCGCCTGCCACCATGTCGCCCTAAAAGCTCTGGCGTATCGCCCTGTCCGCTCTTCTTCTTTAAAAGACTAATTAATGAATTAATTATATTTTTAAAATCTTAAATTGCATTTTAGTGTGTGTGTGTATATGTGTGTGTGTGTGTACATTTACCATGGCACATGTGTGATCAGAGGACAACTTCTGTTAGTGAGTTCTCGCCTGCCACCATGTCGGTTCCAGCCATCAAACTCAGGTTGTCAGGCTTAGTGGCAGGAGGCTTTACCAATAAGCCATGTGCTGGATAGCTTTAGTGTCAACTTGACATATCTGGGTTGAGGGAGCCTCAGTTGGGGAATGGCCTTCATTGGACTGCCCTGTGGCCATGTCCTTGTGGCATCTGTTTGATTGTCAAGTGATGTGGGAGGGCTCAGCCCACTGTGGGTGGTACCACACCTGGGAAGGTGGGAAGGTGGGCCTGTGTTGCATAAGAAAGCAGGCTGAGCAGGGGCCAGGGGAGCAAGCCAGTAAGCAGTGTTCCTCCATGGCCTGTGCTCCAGCTTCTGCCTCCTGGTTCCTGCCCTGAGTTCCTATATTGGGCTCCCTGATGAATTGTGACCTGGGAGATGTAAGACAAATAAGCCCTTTCCTCCCCAAGTTGGTAGCGCTTTGTCA
>NW_008360325.1:82551-114348 GCF_000622305.1 Nannospalax galili | reverse complement strand
GTTAAGGGCCTTTTAAGTGTTGGATTTTTTTTAAGGACTGTGGGCTTTTTAAGGTTGTACTGTCTTATGTTGCGATATTAATGTTAACATCATATCTTGGGGACAAGAATTGGAAAGCTTATGGTTTAATAGTGATGTGTTTGTGTGTCAAGCTGACAAGGGGTCAATTGTGCTGGATAGCTTTAGTGTCAACTTGACACACCTGGGTTGAGGGAGCCACAGTTGGGGAATTGCCTTCATTGGACTGGTCTGTGGCCATGTCCATGGGGGCACATTCTTGATTGATGAGTGATGTAGGAGAGCCCAGCCCACTGTGGGTGGTGCCATCCCTGGGCAGTCTTTTGAAACTGTGCCAGACAGCTTTAGTTGTCAACTTGACACACCTGGGTTGAGGGAGCCTCAGTTGGGGAATTGCCTTCATTGGACTGGTCTGTGGCCATGTCCATGGGGCACCTTCTTGATTGATAAGTGATGTGGGAGAGCCCAGCCCACTGTGGGTGGTGCCACCCCTGGGCAAGTAAGCCTGTGTTGCATAAGAAGGCTGAGCAGGGGCCAGGGGAGCAAGCCAGTAAGCAGTGATCTCCCATGGCCTGTGCTCCAGCTCCTGCCTCCAGGTTCTTGCCCTGAGTTCCTACCTTGGGCTCCCGGATGAACTGTGACCTGGGAGATGTAAGCTGAATAAACTCTTTCCTCCTCAAGTTGGTAGTGGTCAGAGTGTTTTGTCACAGCAATGGAGAAACAAACTAGGACAAGCCATCTTGCTGGGGCTCTGACTATCCTTTTAATAGGATGCTCCAGATGACATGCTTGGCTGTGCAATGAAGCGAGAACCCTGATTCCAGAGCCAACTTCTCAGTGAGCTCAAATAGCACATGACAATACCCATATAATGCACATTATAGCCTGTTACTTTGGAACATTTATTGTTATTTTATTCTAAATTTAGTCTGTGGATGTGTGTGTGCCTGTGTGAATTTATGTGCACCACATGTGTACAGGTGCCTATGGAGGTCAAAGGGGGTGTTCAATCCCCTGGAACTGGAGTTACAGAGAGTTGTGAGCTGTCATGTGGGTGCTGGGAACCTAATCCAGGTCCTCTGGAAGAGCAGTAAGTGCTCTTAACTGCCTAGCCATCTCTCCAGCCACTGGTGGAGACTCCGTGTTCTGGGCCGCTTCCCTTTTGCTGGCCATTGTTGTGCCTCAGACCTCCTTGATTCCAGGTCTTTGCTTGGCTGTGTCTTTGGCCCTGGATGGGAAGTCTTCTAGCTCTCACCATGGGCACTTTCTGGAACTTCTTTAGTGGATACAGCCTTAGTGAATACAGCCAAATCTGCTAATCTTTCCTTCTGGTTAGTGCTTTAGTGACTGACTTAAAAATCCTTTCCCTCCTCTGGGGCTGTGATGCCCACCCCTTGATCTTTCAGCAGCCCCAAGCTTGCCTGCTGTACTCAGTCCCTACTTCTACTTAGAGGTGCTTTGGGTCCAAGTGTGAGCAGAGTTCCAAAGCCCCTCCCCCAGAAGCTAGCCAGTGGTCACTTGTTGAAAGGATGGTCTGTGCCCTAGGGTGCCACTGGCAGGCCTGCCACAATTGCAGAGGGGAGTGGCTGGCAATTTCCAAGTCTCTGTGTGGCCTTAAGTGGTCCACTGACTGTTCCTGTGCCAATATTCCCTTCCAAATGGCTCTAAAAGAAGCCCGAGTCTCCAGTACAGCAGGTCCCCCACTTACCTTCATCCTGTGGTGCTGGGGCCCAAGGGCCCTGTGATTCTCTGCATAATTTAAGGTTAGTTTACTAAGCTCCCTACAGACACAGAAGAAAGCCCTGGGAGATTTTGGTTGGAATTTTTATTGAACCAAAGCAACCTGGGGAGAAATGTCATCTTTATAATATCCTATCTTCTAATATGTGACCATGATTATCTATCATCTATCTATCTCTATCTATCTATCTATCTATCTATCTATCTATCTATCTTATCTTTCTATCTATCTCTATCTATCTATCTATCTATCTATCTTATCTATCTATCTATCTATCTATCTATCTATCTATCTGTCTATCTATCTTATCTTTCTATCTATCTCTATCTATCTATCTATCTATCTTATCTATCTATCTATCTATCTATCTTATCTTTCTATCTATCTCTATCTATCTATCTATCTATCTTATCTTTCTATCTATCTCTATCTATCTATCTATCTATCTTATCTTTCTATCTATCTCTATCTATCTATCTATCTATCTTATCTTTCTATCTATCTCTATCTATCTATCTATCTATCTTATCTTTCTATCTATCTCTATCTATCTATCTATCTATCTTATCTTTCTATCTATCTCTATCTATCTATCTATCTATCTTATCTTTCTATCTATCTCTATCTATCTATCTATCTATCTTATCTTTCTATCTATCTCTATCTATCTATCTATCTATCTTATCTTTCTATCTATCTCTATCTATCTATCTATCTATCTATCTATCATCTATCCATCCTCTATCATCTATCTTTTGAGATGGAGTTTCATTACATAACCCAGTCTGGCCTCAAGCTCGATAGATCAGACTGACTTTGAACTGTCATGTGTCTTCTCCTGCTTCCACGTTCCGAGTGTTGGGATTGTTGGCGTGCACTACCAGGCCTAGGGTATTCAGTGGTGGGGACTGAACCCAGGGTTTCGTGCATGCTGGAGATGCAGTCTGCCAGCTCAGACGTCTGTTTGGTTCATCTTCACATCTCTGATACACTTTGTAGCTTTCAGTCTCTTATAGACATTTTTGCAAGTTTTATCCTTACACTTAGTAAGCACCGTATCTCACCTGTTTGCTGGAACCTCCCAGACTTGCGTCTTTGTACGGCTTCCCTGTTCCTATTGTCCTCTCTTTGCTCTGGCTCTTGATTGTGGAATTTTGTTTCATCATGTGTGAGGTTAGACATTGCATTTGAAAATGTAGTTGTGAGAAGGATTTGAGCCTTAGCATGACAGCAACTACATTGGAGACCTTTGTGTCACTGTGACCAAATACAGTTCCAGAAGGTTCATCCGTGGTGATGGACACCATGGTGGTGGGAGTGGGGAGGGAAGGAACCCTTCATCTCACAGGCAGACCAGAAGCAGGGAGACAGGAACGGGCCAGAACCCACCTCCACTGATCTATTTCTTTCGCTCTGGCCCCATCTTCTAAGTTTCTAGAACCTCCCAAAATAGCAACTTTAGCTGGGGGTCAAGCACATGAGCTTTAAGGAGACACTGTCTTTCCAATCCATACACAACATTTTTCTTTAGAATGGACCATGGCTTGCTTTTTCTGGGCATCTGGGACCTTGTTCCAGGCTATCCCCACGTAGAATGATTACAGGTAAGGTTCAAGCCAGGAGGTTTCCAGTTGAAGCCGCTGTCATCAAGACACCAGGACTGATTTGCTTTTCCTGACAGGCAGCCTGGGCCCTTTCTGTACTTTACCACCTGCTGAGGCCACCCTCCAAAGCTTCTAGTGCCTAACAGCATGGCTTTGGGGAGAGATGCTACAACATTTCCTCAGAGTCCAGAGAGCTGGCTCCAGCCAGCCAGGTTCTGCCTCCTCTGCATGGTGAAGGGACCAGTCAGACAGTGGTCTGCCAGGTTTCCACCTGTCAGGCTGCCATGTCCTGTCAGGCACAAGGAGCACTGGCTTCTGCTCTTCCTTCAGGGAGGGCCCTGGCTCCCCATGAGGTCTGGGCCTGGCAGAGAATTCTTTGCTATCTGACTTTCATGCTTTAAAGATGATGGAAACCCAGCATCTAGCTTTGCTGGCTGTCTCTAGAAGAAGGGTTGGTCCCAGTCCCCTGGCCTGCTGCCTGCACAGTTCTGCACACAGATGCTTGTATTTCCTGTGTTAAGGATCATGACACCCATTGCAGCAAAAGCTGACACCTAGAAGAGGTAGAGAGGATGCCGAGCGTCTGCCCAATTAGAGCACTGCTGACGTGCTGGGGAATTTTTCTCCAGTTTTATTATTTGTATGCATACCAGCTGGAGCTATGAATGGACACGGCAGAGCACGGCTAGGGACACTGACCAGTTTACTGGCCGCAGCAAAGTTGCTCAGCCTCTCTGAGCTTCGAAACTCCAGCTGTCAAAGGAACAGCCCCCACTTTCCCCAGCTGCTGAGGGGAGCTGAGGGAGGCTGGAGTTGCCTTCGGGCTGCGTGGCTCCGCCCGGCACTGCAGATGCAGCTGGGCCCATCATAAACGGCAGCCCCACAGCCCCGGATTCCAGGGATCCGGCCAGCTGTCGGCCTCTTTGGAATCTGAGTTTATGGGGAGCCCGGGCCTCATAAATGTCAAAGAATGCATTCTCGGCAGCCCAGGAATTGGAAAATGTGTCTCTGAGGGGAGCATTCCTTCCACCGTGCACAGCTGCCTGGCTGCCGTTTTTATCCTTGAGCCGTAATTAGTCTTCTTCCCTGACCCTGGATTCCTGCTTGGGCCAGAAATACGCGTGGCCACAAGTGCAGTGGCTTCCTGACCCTGTGCCCATTTGCTGCTTTTCCATGGCCACAGCAAGTGAGAGAGCTGAGGGAGGGGAAGATGGGACAGCCAGGAGGGGTGAGGGTGGGCTTGGTGGAATCTAAAAGCACTAGGCACTGTGGGGGCTCTGAGGATGGTGTGCTTTCAGGGCTTGAGCTGCTGCCTCCCAGCCCTTCACGTCTGCTCTGATGACTGGGAACTGTTAGCTTCCTCAAGGAATGTAAACAGACCACAGGATGGGAGGTTGCTGACCAGGGACCTAACCTTCCCATGTAGGAAGATTGTTCAAGCCCAGAACAGAGGGTCATTGAGAACCCTGCCCCTAACCACACAGTGCCTCCTAGTTCACAGGGATGTGGCCTGGTGTGGGTCTCTCTGAGGCAGACAGGACACAGCAGGAGGCTGAAGGGGATGGGTGATGTGCTAGGGACATTGGTAAAGAGGCTGTCTCTGGCCTCAGCAGTAGGCAGGTGAGGGACACATTCCACTGTGTTCTGGAGAGCAAGTGGGTCCAGGACAGCCTGTTTTTGGGTTTCCTGCTTGCTTTGCTAGCTCCTTGCCTCCCCTTGGCTGACAGTGGGCTATGCCTGGAGAATGTACCACGACCACCAATGCCTGGCCTCTGCCTCTAGTCTGAATAGCCAGGCAGAGGCAGCCGGGACAGAGCAATAGTGTGTGCAGCAATATTAGCCACAGCTGAGTCACAGAGCATCGACCTACTCAGGCAGGGCCCGAGCTTGGTCCACAGAGAAACCTGTCTGGTCTCCCAACAGCCTGTGGGCAATTCTGTTATCCAAATTCTCTCAAAAGGAGGAGGAAAATGAGATCACAGACCTTCACAAAGGCTGAGGCAGTTCCCTGCTTCTGGCTGGGAAGCACACCTCAGACCTTGGCTCAGAGCTGACAGCAATACATGCCTGCATGCCGAGTGAAGGGTGAGACTGAGGTTACCCTCACTCCTGATCTACCCTTGTGACTTCTGCTCCTGGTCTGCAGCTCTTTCCTCAAGGTCCTGGCACAGTCATGCTTACTGTACAGTGGCATATGTTGTATCCTGGGTTTCTAGCATGAGGCCAGCTGCACAGTAGGTGATAACTGCTGAAAGATTATCTTGATAGAGGAGAAACCCCATTCTTCAGGGAAAACTGAGGCTCAGGGAGTCTGTATCAGGTCTCTGGGCACCAGGAATGTAAAGCCCCAAAGTTATACTGTGCACAGGTCAAGAAGAATTTAGGGATCTGGGAGAGGCTCGGCAGATACCCTGTGTAGTGAAGGGTAGGAGCCCACTTCCACGTATGTGTGGGTCTGGGAACAGGGGTGCGTTTCACTGATCTCTAGGTCTTGTTTCATTCATGTTACAATGGTGTCAGTAGATCCCCATGTAGGACTGACACAATTCATGCACTGGGTCCCTGGAGGACAAAGGGCCCAGGCAGAAGGCTAGAGACACCTGTTTGATACTCATGAAGTGCCATTTTGGGTAGCAGGGACACACTGCAGCCATCCTGGGGTGGGGGTGTGGGGTAATGAGAGGCAGGCACTCTGAGGCTGTGTTTGAGTGCACAGACAGCCCTGGGCATGGCCACCATGGGCTCAGAGGTGGCTCAGGCTGTGCAGGAGGGGGACAGACCGGATGCTGTCTCCTCTTTGGAGTGCTGAGGCTCCATGAGGTGTGTGTGTAGGGGACTGTGATGAAGACTCCCTTCCTGGGCTTGCTCCCAGCTGGGGCTCAGGGACAGTCACCAACAAGGGGATGATTGAGCACCCTGTGGTATACAAGGTGACTCTGGGGTCTAGGGGTCCAAGGGAGTCAGCCTTCAGAGGAGCTGTGGCTATGGGTGTCCTGATAGGGTCTAAATGCCAGCTGTCTGTGACGTTCCTTCTGCTAAGTGGAGTGTGCACATGACTGTGAGTTTGAGTGTCACAGGAAGGGGCAGATGTCTTAGGGTGGCTCTGCTCTGGGAATCTGCAGAGAATGAATCTGTCCAAGGTCTCCAGGAGCTGTGGGCTGGAACTGTGCAGCCTGGCAGAGCCGCCAGCTTTGCGGGGTCTCATCCTCAATGGAAACCCAGGTGTGGCTACTACCTGTGTCTCTTTCTGAAGAGCCAGGCTTAGTCCTGGGGCTGTGTGCCTGGGGCATGAGATATCCTAAGTCCTCGTTGTGTCCCTGACTTCCAACCCTGTGTGCAGTGGTCGAAGTGGTAAGAAATGGCTGAAGAGGAACACAGAGAGACGGGGAAGTGCTGTGTGGGAGGCTGAGGGCTCCTGGGCAGGAGACTTGGGGTGGCAGCTGTGTGGGGCTCAGAAGAAAGAGTAGGGTGCCCACCACCTTTGCTGTTACCCTATAGTGGCTTAGGGGAAGATATGGGGTTCCAAAAGTGGGGCAGCCCAAGCTGCTGTCTGGGATTGGGCTGCCGTCTGGGAGGAGCGGGGAGGACACCACAAGGGGACCGGCTCATCCAGGCTCCCAAATGGAGCAGGAGGAGGTGCTGCCACCCAGCCCTCTTCTAATGAGGGCTGTGAGGGGGAACAAATCTCAGCAGCCTGATTTGCAAGTAATTCATTCTTTTGTGGAAATGCTGTCCCTCTTAAAAGCCTGGGTAAAAGCCTTGGAGGGAACATCACAGCATGAGACGGGGAAAATCGATAGCCTGTTAGTTTCTCAGGTTTGTGTTGCCCAAAGCTCTGTGGCCTGATGAGAAATTTGGGCATCATGGGAACCTGGAGATCAGAAAGGCACTGGATGCAGCCTCCCACTGAGGGCCTGAGGCTGAGTCTGAGGGACCTGTCTAGCAAGCAGGGTGGAAGGAACTTCACAGCTCAGGCTGGATAGGCCTGTGGGGCACACAGGGAGCAGTCGGGAGCAGTCAGGCCCTTCTAGGGGATAAGATACAGCTGTGAAGGAGGTAAAACCAGGGGAGTTCCCATCCAGTTCCTCAGTAGTGAGGAGGGTCTGCTAGTGGTGTCCTTGGAGACACCTGCTCTATGGAACAAGCAGGACCAGCAATTGTTTGGCAGCAGAAAAAACCTCTAGAAAAAGATGGTTTCCTGGTGCCTGTTCAGGCTTGTGGACTTGAGGTCATCAGCTCAGGAGCCTCTATGCTCTTCTTGGGTGTCAGCTCTCAGAGGACCCTGGAGACTGGAGCTTTTTCGGGGGCGGGGGGGCTAGTGGTCAGGGCAGGTCTGTGTTCCTCTTGAGGGTCAGACAGGAAACTTGTCCCAGGATCCCCAGTGTTCACTGTACAATGGCGCATGTTCAAGTTAGTTTAGGTCACCGTAGGAGGATCCACAGGCTGTACACGTACACAAGAAAGCTTCTTTGTCTGATGTACAAGTCCTGGACCAAGGTGTGGCTGGCTGGCTCCCTCTGAGGCCTTCCCCCTCCCTTCCCTCAGGGCCATCCCCCTGTGGATCTAGGTCCTGACCTTTTCCTGTAAGGACACCGGGAGAACTGGATTGCAGCCCATTCCAGTGGCCCTGGTTAACCATAATCATGCTTTAAAGACCCTGACTCCAAATTCAGGCACTCTGGGGGCAGGTGAAGGCTTCGACACAGGCATTTTGGGAAGACATGATTCCTCCCTCCTGGGCTCCCGTCAGATGGGCAAGGCCTTTGCAGGGACAGGTCTTTGGGGCTGGGGCCTGACCTGAGGGAGCCCCACGGCATCTCTGAGGGGTCCCTGTTCCTGCTTCTCCCACTTCTACCTCCAGGCCCAGAAAATTCTGTCTTTGTGGGGCTGTTGTCCAAAGGGCTTCTGATGTCCCACTCCCTGCCTCAGGAAGCCTTCGCCGCCCACGTCGTTGGTGGTGTCACCTCAACTAACTACCCCTTCTAGCTGCTGTGGGGACCCAGGCAGGTTCCATCTCATCCATCAGACCAGGTGACATCCCCTCCCCCCAGCCCTCACCCATAACCCCACAGAGGGAGTAGTTACCAGAAGAAGTCACTGCATTCACAGTGGCCCAGTCCTTCTGAGGGTGGGTCCCGGAGCCTGTTGCAGGAGACACCAGTCACCCTCCACGGCTCAGGTGAGGTTGGCCCTGTGGGGCTGTGGAGTGGGGGCCTGGCTCTAGGAGTCTCAGTTGCCCACCCCAACCTCACCAGTGAAGAGGAAAAGCAAGAGACATAATTAATGTCCAACAAGCCCTCCTGTTACCCACCAAATGAACAGGCTAGGCGGGATCCTTGTTTCCTCGGGCAAATTAAGTAGATATGTCTTTTTCTGGCTGGAGAGATGGCTTAGCGGTTAAGAGCACTGGTTTCTCTTGCAGGGGACCTGGGTTCAATCCCCAGCACTCACATGGTGGCTAACAATCATCTGTAACTCCAGTTCTGGGGGATCTGACGCTGTCTTCTGACCTCTGTGGGCATTACACAACATGGATACACTCACATACATGCAGGCAGTACACTCATATGCATTAAAAAAAAGTGTGTTTTGCTAAGCTACTTTTCTAAACAGGGATGAATTAGTCACTTGCTCAGCTGAAGGGCAATTCAGGAGATTGTGTGTTCACAGAAGCTCTGTCTGGAGGGTAAGGGAGCTGGGGGCCAGACTGGGGTGATAGGCTCGCTTTTCATGGTGTCTACTCCCCCAGTTCACTCAGGTCATGTGGGTGTCTGTGCCTGCTGACAATGGAGGGCCTGCTTCTGGGGGTTCCTGCCCTGTGTGGGGCTGCTTTGGGGGTGCGGTGGAGGGTTGGAGGTGCCTGGGGTGGGGAGATAGGGCGTGCTCTTTGCTGTGCCTGCCTGGCCAGGACTGGCAGTGTGTGTGTAGGTGGTAGCCAGGGTGGGCTATGGAATAATGGCCCTCTACCTGGACAACTGGAGTGGGAGTCTGGGTATTGGGTCCTGTGTGGTCCCACGGTGGCTTGGGCTGGCACTTGAGAGTGGATGGCTGGGAGTATTCGAGGTTACAGTGCTATCGGACTGGAGATGAGTGGGGGCAGGCTGGAGTTCTGTGTGAAGAGGGTGAGAAAGTGCTGTAGGGGAAGGGAGAGGGAGGACAGCTTAGACAGAGGCACCCTCTTCTAGGTGGGGGTGTGTGGAGTCCTGAAGGTTGGTCCAGCCTTCCCAGGGGGGATGGTCAGTGTACTCACCCAAATGTTCATTTATTCATGTATTAATATAATAAATGTTAATATAATATCTATTTATAAATATATGTAATATATATAAATATAATAACTTCATTTATTTAGTCTCTGTTTCACTGATGCCTGTGGGGTGTACCCATCTTTGATGGGTTGGGCGGCTGATGGCAGAGGAAAGCCCTGGACCTCACCATCTCCCCAGAATAGTTCCATGGCCTGGCAGAGGCCTGCAGCAGTGTGCCTGGGCAGGCAGGATGGACCAGTTGGCTCGATAGTCCCTGCCTTCCCACAGCCACCAGCTCCTTTCTTCTCTGTCCTCCTCCAATTAATGCCATCCACCCCCAACAGACACCTTAGAGCCGGCCCAATTATCGCCCTCCCAGGCTTCCCAGGCCAGCACTGTCCTCAATTTACAGGCAACACTTTGTCTGGCGGGCTGGCCACCAGGAGATGCTGGGCCCAGCTGGGGGAGGGGAGGGTGCCCGTGTGCCTCTGATTAGCTCTCTGCTTGGTGATGCAGTTTCAAGCACCTCAGAAGCCCAGCCCTGGGAAAGTGCCCACAGCTAGAAGGCCCTTGGGAACCTTCTTGGGCTGGATGCCTGCCTCAGGGCTCTCTCAGGCCCCAGGGTTGGTGGTATAAGGGCCTGCCTCCCTGTAATGACTGCTGCTTCCACTCAGCCATGATCTGATGCTCTATCAGCAGCAGGTGCACATAGTTGCTGACTGGGCTGGTCAGGAGTGACCTGGGCACCTATCACCTGCCATTTTCCAACAGTGGAGAGGCAGGTGGGTGGGATCTTGGCACATCTGATGTGGGGAGGGCGGGGTGTGATCTCCAATGCTGGCTCCTTCCCACCTTGAGTTCCAAAGGAGCCTGGATTCCAAACTGCTGCTTAAGGGGGTGCTCAGAGTCACCCCCTTGCACTCAGACCCTAGCTCTGCTACGCAGCCATTGTAGGAACTGGGCAAAAGATATAATATCCTGGTCTGCGAGTGTGGCTCAGTGGTAGAGGATTTCCTAGCGCACACAGGCTCTGGGCTGCATCCCTAGCACTGGGGTGAAAAAGAATGTCTCTGAGTGTTCCCAGTCTAAAAGTGACTCACTGGGACAGTTGGACTTATCTTCACTGCCTGCTCCTTTCTGCCCATCACAGCCATCAGCTTAGGCTACTGTGTCCCTAGAGTCACCTCCTGACAGGCCTTAGCCTCTACCTCCTCGGGTTCCTGCTGATTCAGGCCAGCCCCTCTGCTGTGGTCATTCCCACCCTGCTCTTCGGTCCCAGGGCCCCGTCACACTCCTCACTGTGGCCTTTGGATGCAGCAGATGACCTGGGCTCAGGGGTCTGGAGCTCTTGACATTCAGTGGCATGATTAGAGAAAAAAGTCCTTCACACAGGCCACATTCTGATGGCAGTTGAACAGCCGCTGCCCGTGCCCAGCCCTGCTCCGCCCTAGCGCCAAGGCCATCAACTGGGATGCAAGGGATCAGCCTGGGCCAGTATTTCAGGAGAAGTCAAAGTTTGGCCTTTGCTCTGACACTCATGTAGAAAGGCTGGTTGCAAGTTCCGTGTGTTTCAAACCAGGACGCTGTGGAGAAGGCACGTGAGGAAGGACAGCCAGTGAGGAAAGGAGGAGGTTGGTCTGAGGGGTGAGGGAGGCAGCAAAGGACATGGGGGCAGAGGCATCTCAAGAACCTGGGGCTGTGAGCATGAGTGGAAAGCCACAGTCGCCCCACACCAGGTCTGACTGCCTAGCTCGGGGGCCTGAGGAGTCAGGTACCACCTGTCCTCGGCGCGAAGTGGGCAGGTGTGCAGGGGCGGGCCCAGAGGCCAGAGGCCCTTCTGGGAAATTCTCTGCAGCCGGTCACAAGGCCCAGGTGGAGGCAATTTCCATCTTAACCCTCACAGTTCTACGCAGGGAGTGCCTGAGCCCACGCGTGGAGAAGGGCGGACCCATCCGTGCTCACACACCTCCAGCTTGTGAGGCTGGGACCCCAGGGACCTCAGAGTACGGAGTGCCTGAGCCCACGCGTGGAGAAGGGCGGACCCATCCGTGCTCACACAGCACCTCCAGCTTGTGAGGCTGGGACCCCAGGGACCTCAGAGCAGCCTCTTCAAAGGAAGATGTGGGTATGGACAGTGTTATTCACCAAGAAAAGAACTTGAATGCTGGGTTTGTTGGTGTGTGTGACGGTGCAAGTGGGTGCAGGTGTGTGTGGTGTGTGTGTGTGTGTGTGTGTGTGTGTGTGTGTGTGGTGTCTGAGCAAATGTCTCTGTGTTATCTCTGTGTGCAGGTATCTGTATGCATGAGTTTCAGTATGTGTATCTGTGATGTTCCTGCATGTATGTCTGCGTGCGACTGTGTGAGTTAATTATCTGTGTGTGCCCATGTGAGACAATGTGTGCTATCTGTCCTTGTGTACGTATGTGTATCAGTGTGTATCTGTGTGTGATTGTGTGTGTGTGCCTCTGTGTGTCTGTCTGTCCATATGTGTGTCTCTGTGTTACTGTGACTTATCTGTGTGTGCCCATGTGAGACAATGTGTGCTATCTGTCCTTGTGTACGTACGTGTATCAGTGTGTATCTGTGTGATTGTGTGTGTTTGCCTCTGTGTGTCTGTCTGTCCATATGTGTGTCTCTGTGTTACTGTGACTCAGTCTGTGTGCCCATGTGAGTCGTCTGTGTGTTCCCATGTGAGCCATCAGTTATCCGCCCCTGCGTGTCTTAGGTGTGATGGTGACTTTGGCAGGTTGTCAGTGGTCAGTAGGGTCCCACTAGCTAGCTTCAGGTCTGGGAAGTGGGATGTCTCCCTGCTGTGGGTATGTGGGTGAGGGGACAGCAAATCAAAATGGGAGGTTGCAGGGGTAGAAGGGACACAGGTGGGGAACTGTGGGAAAGCGGAGCCAGACTGAGAGACAGGAGAAGGCAGGAGGTGATGTGCCTGAGACTGAGTGGTTAGAATGTCTTTAAATCATTGGAAGTCACAAAGTCAGATCATGGAGGAAAGGGCACTTGGAGCCCTTCTGCTGTCCTCAGATACCCAGTGCCTCCCAGCAGCAGTTAGTTTACCTTAGTTTTTCCCTCTGGAGCATGGGTGCTTAGGTGCACTGACCTCAGGGAGCCATTTTTCACTGTCTCTCTTGTGCATGGGAGGACAGGCACCTTGAGCTTGACCAAGAGATCCTAAGATGGTGAGAGATGCCCCTTCCACAGGGGACCTTTCAGAGTCTGTGAACACTGATGTCCCCGCTCTGACCTTGTCCTACAGAGCATGCCTAGCTTTTGGCTGGCTGCTCACAATGAGAAACACATCCTGTTTATTTCAACCACTTGTAGGTGTGCAGTTAAATGGCCTTAAATATACTTGCAGTGCGGCTGTTGTAGCCATCAGAACTCTCTCAGCATCTAAACCACTCTGTCCGTAAATACCAACACCCCTTCCCCTCCCACTCTACTGCCTCCCCTATGGTTTTGAACCTTGTGGCAGTGGGAACCATTCTGAGTCTGTCCCTCTCTGTCTGACTTATTTCACCAGGGTGATATTTTCACTGCTGGGTCTAGGATGTGTGGAATCTCTTTCCCTCACTGTGACTTCTTCTGCCCTGGCCTTGACCATTCGCCTGTCCTGGGCACTCTGGTTCCTGCCACCGTCTACACTCACAGGCAGCAACTTCTACGAACATGTCTTCTAGACCCCACTTTAGTTCTGTGAGCAAATGGCTGGAGTGGAACTGCTGGGCCACATGGGAGTCCTGTATTAACTGTTGGACATGGACCACATTATGTCACATACATTCCCACCAGCAGGGCACAGGGGCTACAGTCCCTCATACCCTGCCAACATTTATTATTTTCTGAACAATAGCAATCCTGGTGGGTGTGAAGTGGTATTTCATATGGTTTGTCATGGTTTGACTTTCCCTAGTGACTGATGACACCAGGTATCTTTTTCATGGATTCTGGCCATTGTGCTTCTTCTCTGGAAACATGTCTGTTCAAAACCATTGTCACTCTGAGTTGAGACCACCAGCCTTTTGAGGTTTCTTCCTCATTCATGAAGGACAGAAACACTGCTGGGTAAAGTTTTGCTCCCTGGGTTCAAAAATGTAGACGTTCTATGCTTTGGCTCGACTCTGGGAGGCTGGAGCATCAGGATGGGAGGGATTACGTGAGGGGACAGTGATGAGATTTGGTGTTGCAGAATGACAAAAGCCTCCCTGGCCTCAACTCCCCTGATGGGGCAGAGTGGCACCCAGGACCCTGGCGTTGCGCTGTAAGGAAGGAGGGACTCTGGGGACAACTTCCAGGTGCTCGCGCCCAACCCAACCCACCATCTCATGGACTGGTGTCACTCAGAAGCACGCCTAGGCAGCAGCTGTGTCAGCACCTCGGGCTCCCGCAGGAGCCAGGCTCAGAGAGGCAGTCTTGAGCTGTGGTACCTGGTGGGCAGCAGCAGCCACAGGCAGCTATTACGGTTAAAATTAAACACCACAAATATAACTGGGGGCGTGGTTTCCAGGCAACATGGAGGCACACGAACTGGGTTCCCTCTCAATGGAAACGGCAAGGAATGGCTAAGAGAGCCTGAAGTTCCCAGGAAGTGGCCACCAGGCCAGGGAATGTACAGGTGGAAAATGAGGTGACCCATGACCTGTCTCATTCCTGCTGGGGACAGTGTCCAGGCCGCAGAGCAGGAAGCGGATTCACGTGGAACTCCTGTGTGCCCTGGGCTGGGGGTGTCCGTGTGGAGGGAAGATCAAGGCAGTAAGCACTCGTAGGTTAGGGCTGTCGAGGTAAGGGCTGCGTGCTGGGAACCCTATAGTCTGTGGGGTCCCTTGAAGACTCATGTTAGCTCTGAGCTTCACCTGAACTGGGAAAGGACTGCAGAAAGCTTTGAAGTCGTGAGGCCAGCGTGCACAGCCCAGAGGTGGTTCCTACTCCAGTCTGTCTGCAAAACTGCATGCCACGAGGCTCTGAGCACAGCAGTCTGAGGGGCCTTGCTTCGGTGCTAGGAAATGACTGGCCTAGGATGAAACAGTCTTCTTAATACCCTTACCTCAGTCAGGTTTTGGTGAGCCAATCAGCTTATGAAGAAGAAAAGTTTGCTGGATCACAGTTCTGGAGGTTTTGATTTTAATTCAGTTATCTTTACTGAATTGGGGTTTGTGGTAAGGTGACACATCATGGGGTTGTTTATATGAGGCCTTCAAGCAAAGAAAGAGGAGAGACTTGAGTCCCACAGTTCCCTTCAAAGATACACCCCAGTGACTGAAAGACCTCCCCTTTAGGAGGCTCTGCTGCTTGAAGAGTCCACCACCTTTCAGTGGCCTGGGGCTATGAGTCTCCACAGGTAAGGGACCAAATCTTTTTCACATGGGCTTCTGGGGGGACAAGTCTCCAAACTGTAGCCACCTAAAGCATCAGACTATTTCTAAGGGAACTAACTGCATTCCAGCCAAAGCTCAGGACGCTAACACTCAACAATAGAACATTACGACGTCTGGGACCCAATAAAAATTAACAAGCATGCAAATAAGCAGGAAAACGTGGCCGTAATGAGGAGCTAAATCACCAAAGTCAACCCGGAACTGACGTCAGGATCAGCAGAGCAAGGCATTAAAGTGGTTATTATAACAGCATTCTGTGTGCTCAGAAAGTTAAGCGGAGACAAGGAAGGCGTAAAGAAAAGTAACGCGAACTCCAGAGGCAAATCAGCAACATATGGGGTGAAAAATGCACAGGACAGGGTTAGTGACAGTTTAGATGTCCGGGAAGCATCAGGCCCCGCTGAAACAGAAAAGGAATGTAAACTTAAAAATAAGCAGATGAAGTTGTAAATGGGGGCGCCTGTTCTTCTGTAAATAAACCCTCACCCTATGCTGTTAGCCAGCCCAATAAACTCATTAGGATTTTAAAAAAAGCCGACGAGGGCTGGTGAGATAGCTAAGTAGGTAAGGGTGCCTGCCACCAAGCCCAAGGACCTGGGTTTGATTCCTGGGACCCACATGGCAGAGGGAGAGAACTGTCTCTAGCAAGTTGTCTTCTGACTTCCTCATGTGCACACTGGCATGTGTCCCTAGCATGAGGACAGACAAGCACTTGAGGAATGATGCAGTATTTCCCACATGTGGAAAGGGTAAAGGACAGATCCAAGACACTCAACCAAGCCCAAGGCACATCACCATCAATGGTTCGAAACCAGCAGCGAGGGCGAAGTCTGGCAGCCAGAATGCGAAGGCAAGGTCTATACGGCACACCCAAAACAGGAATGGCCGCAGACCTCCTGCGAAACCCAGGCAGGCCACGTGGGTCGGCACCAAACTCCAGCTCCGACCAGTAAAAGTATTTTTCAAAAGCAAAATCAAAGTAAAGACTTCTACACGTAGACAAAGCTGATGGGATGCCTCACCAGAGCCGCCCTGCAGGACACCCTGAAGCAACTGACAGGCAGAAGGAGGCGACGTTGGAGGGAGTAGATGCACTAAAGGGTGAGATGTCCAAAGTGCTGGGAAAGTAAATAAGATTCATTATTTAAGCTTCTTCCAAGGGAAAGGTGTCGCACAACGTCCTTGTGCCCGTGGAGTAATCTAATGCGAAGGGAGACAGGGCTAAGTTACCTGTGTACACTGTAAGCCATAAAGCCACAAAGTAAGTCACAGAATAGCCAGTGCTGAGACCAACAAAAGAATGGCAAAAAAGGTTCAGTTAATCCAGAAGGCAGGACAAGCTTAAAGGGATGACTGGCTTTACAAAGCACGTTACCCAGCAACAGCATAGCCACTGTTTTCTAGTAGACAAAGAACATGTACTAATATAAATGATATTCTGGATCATAGAAGAATTCCAAAATTAGAAAGTCCCACGTCATGAAGAGTGTCATGGAATCACAGTGGAGTTTAGAAGAATTAGAAAGATTTCTGGAAAATGCTCCCATTTTTGGAAATGACATAATAAATGGCTTCAAAACTTACAGGCCAAGGAAGAAATCAGAGTTAGAAGCATTTTGAACTGAATCAAAACAAAAACCTCAACATTTGTTTGTCTATAGCATAATACTTGAATTAGAAGAGTTCAAATCAACGACCTCAGTTGCACGTCAGGAAAGGAAGAACAGGTAAACCCAACTTACGAACAAAGAGATGCAGTTGAAATCCAAGTACACAGGGGTGTGGCTCAGATGTCAGCATAGCCCTGAGCAGATCTGGGAGATGATCGGTCAGACGACGAGACCCTTAGTGAGGTGGACCAAAAAAGAGAACAGTTCTTACCTACCTCAGCATGAAGATGGTGCCATCCAGCCAGCCCCACTAAGATGACGTGAGCCACTCTGCCAACGAGCTTAGTGACTTAAATAAATAGCCACATTCCTTGAAAGACAGGCATTGCCTAGACATGTACAAACCTGGTGCAATGCTGACCTGTGGCTCTAAACCAAAGAAAGCTCCAGACTCTACACTTCCTGATGAATCCCACCAGAAGCAAAACCAAACCAACTTGGAGAGGAAAGGGTTTATTGCATCTTACATGCGCAGGCCACAGTCCAACGCTGAGGGGAACCAGGGCAGGAACCTGGAGGCGGGAACTGAAGCAGAGACCACGGAGGAACGCTGCCCACTGACTTGCTTCCCTGGCCTGTGCTCAGCCTGCTTTCTTATACAACCCGGGCCCACCTGCCCAGGGATGGCACCACCCACAGTGGCCTGAGCCCTCCTACATCACTCAGCAATTAAGAAAATGCATCCTAGACACGGCCACAGGTCAATCAGATAGAGGACGTTCCTCTTCCCAGCCCTGTCAAGCTGAGGCCCCCTGCAGAGGACACAGGTACTGCTTAACAACTCTTCGGATTCCGAGGGATGCGTCTACCCCACAGTTCTTCTGCAGCAACAGAAAGCAGCAGACACACAGCAACAGGGATCAGTAGTCAACAGCCCTGTGTGAGAGAAGCGTGACACAAAGGGAGATAATTTATGATTCTACGAAGGATTGATAGAAAATTCTAGAAAGTGGACACTAATGAGTCATGACAGAAAATAGATCCATGGTTCCTTGAGGCCTGGGACCAGAGACATGGAATCCGAGAGGGGCAGGGGATAAAGGGACATGGAGAAATCCTCCGTGGGGTGAGAGCATCTGTTGCTTTTCCCCTTGGGCTGCGACTGCTGGTGTGTGTCCCGGTTTGCATTCTGATGCTGCGATAAACACCTCGGCTGCAAACGCGGCTCACACTTCTGGACCACGGTCCGTTGCTGTGGGAAGTCAGGGAAGGAACTTCAGGAGGAGCCTCGGAGGAAGGCTGCTCACAGTTTGTTCCCTGGCTTGCTCTCTGGCTCAGACTCGGCTAGGATTTTTATATAGCTCAGGCCCACCTGCCTAGGGATGGTACTGCTCACAGTGGTCTAGACCCTCCTATATCAATTAGCAATCAAGAAAATGACCCATGGACATGTCCAGAGGCCAATCTGATCTAGAAACTCCTCAATCAAGGTTTCTTCTTTCCAGCGGGCTCTAGTTTGTGTTACGTAGACAATAAAAACTAACCAGTACAATTAGTATGTTAAAACCTACCAAACACTTGGGAGGCAGAGGCAGGTGGAGCTCTGTGAGTTCAAGACCATCCTGGTCTCCACAGTCTCAAAAAAGATTTCAAAACAAGCAAACAAAATCCCACCGAACTTTGTGTCTCAACACGTGCAGTTTACTCTCTGGTTAATTCTACCATAATTGAGTAACATCTTCATCTACATTAGCCACAGTTCAAATGCTTCTTGCCCTGGAGTCCAGTGGTGACCCTTACTGCACAGCACAGATGGACAGTGCTAGTCTAGAGGGACACATGGTGGACATAGTGTGTGCCATGGCCATGGCCATGGGTGAAAATCCTGACGGGATACGGGAAAGAAGGAATGAGAGGACCTTGGCGGTTGCTGGTGCTGCCCACCAAGTGTGTCCAAGCCTTGGGTAACCCCGTGGGGAAAAGACCCCTCCTCTTCATGCTAACAAGAGCAGAAGTGTTGGTGACCCCCTAATCAGGGAGGTGGCAATGCTAAGTGGCTGTGACAGTGAGGAGTCTATGTTGCCCTGGAAATGAGGCATGGAGGGCCCTGGGTGGGGCTGAGAGAGGTAGGTGGGAGTACCGCTGCTCCAGACTGGCTTGGGCAATGTCCTAGTTTGTTTTTCTGTTGCTGTGATAAACACCATGACCAAACACAACCTAGAGGAGGAAGGATTACCTGGCTTATACTTGCAGGTCACAGTCCGTCGCTGAGGGAAGTCAAGGAAGGAACTCAAGCAGAAACTGAGGCAGAGACCATGGAGGAACGCTGCCTACTGAGCTTATGAATTATAGTCCATCGTGGCGGGGAGGCATGGCGGGAGAGATGGCTGGAGGAGGAGTGGAAGCTAAGCTCTCACATTTTCAAGTAGGCACAGGAAGCAACTGGAGATCCAAGGCTTACGAACTCTCTAAGCCCGCCCCCAGTGACGTGCTTCCTTCAGGACAGCCACACCTTCTAAGACCTCCCAAAACAGCACCACCAACTGGGGACAAAAATCTCCAAATACTTTGGAGCCTATGGGGGACATTCTCATTCAAACCTCCACAGCAGGAAAGGTGATATCTGTGGACAGCAGAACGGGAGCAGGTGAGGGTCTGGGGGGCGGGAACTGCCCTGAGGAACAGCTCCATTAGTGCAATGTGAACATCTGCCTTTGCCTGCCTTAGTCACATCTCAGGGACCTGGGCACACAGGGAAAACAGACTGAGCCCTGGGTGGGAAGTCCAGGCACCTGGCTTCCTGTGTCCCCATTACTGTCCCCTTAAAGGTCAATAACCAGCTCTGAAGGTCAAGCACTAGTGTAGGGCAGGAAGCCGCCATACCTTAGCCACTGGACCTCCATATGGAGTCAGTGAGGTAACAGACAGGCAGCCAACAAGGCCAGTTCCAGCCCCAAAAGGAAGGAGCCCAGCTGTATTTGGGGGTGGCTGTGGCTGAGGCCACACAGATCCTGGGCTTATTCTGGACCCCAGGTCAAGGACGAGGCTCAGCTGGGCCCCACATGGGCGAACACGTCCATGGGAGTCTAGAAGGACCTGCCAGGGTGCGGCAGAGCTCTGTGTCTGGTTGGCAGGGCCTGGGTAGACAGAGGCTGATGACATCTCTCCTGGGCCTATGGCCTGGCCTTGGCTCGTCCTCCACTCAGAAGGATGAGGTGTTTTCTTCCTGGTCTGTGCTATCTGTCCCCTGGGCGAAATTGAGCAAACCCATAAAAGCCAACAGCTTTGATTGCAGAGGACAGTGCGCTGCCCAAATTGCATCGTGACGCGCGCTGCTGAGTTGATAAAAATGTAATAAGTTCCAACATGAGATCTTCTTGATGACAGGTGTGGTGTGACCGTCTGTGACTACACTGACGACTGATCGACTTTCCAAGGTGGTCATTTACAGCTATTATTTATGGGGCCGGGCACAGTGTGATCAGAAGCCACAGAAGGGAAGGTGTGATTGACTCTGGGGTGAGGTGCCCCAGGGTAGGAGGGGCATCCTGCATGGCAGCTTGGCACAGCCCTGAGTCCCTGGTAGAGCTTGCTGTGTTGGGGGCCTTATGGGCACAGCTGTGGTGCTGTAGGATCATCCCCTTTGTGATTGGAAATGATAGTATTTGTGGTTTGCACAGAAATTCTGCAACATATTGATTTTTCAATTACGCTGGGAAGGAACGAGAACGAGATGGAAGGGTTGCTCTCGCTCCTGTGGCTATGTAGAGCTGTCTGCAGCTTTACAGTGGTAACCCCAGGTGGCCCCCGGGACCTGGCTTTGGTCAGTGACCTTGAGTTGGGCATCATCCAGGGCCTTTAGACATACAACCTTTGTGCAGCTGGGGAAACTGAGCCAGGGTGGGGAAGAGTCTTGCCTGTGTGGAACTAGTGGCAGAGGTGGCACAAGAGTCTAAGCTCAGTACCCGAGGCCCAGGCCCTGCCCCTGGTGAGTATCTGTGACCAGGAAAAGCTGGAACCTTCTGTGAGGGTCACACAGAGCCCCCAGGGTCTGCAGGAGCAGTATAGACCAGGCAAGGATTCAGGGATTCACCAAACTCATCCCCAACAAGGCTCTCTGTCCCCTGGTCCTCTTGGGCCACCATATACTGTGCACTCATCCCTGTCCCCTTCTGAAACATCTTGGGCAATGTCCTTTCCCTTCTTTGGGGGTCCTCCAGGACTCCTATCTTCACTGCATCCCCTCTATATTGCCATCTTGCTGTGGGCCTGGTTAGTTCCCAGCTACCAGGAGGTTGAGAGTGAGATCTCAAAGCAGAGCCAACTGCCCACATGCTGGGCCACAGGGTGGGGACATGGTGTGGTATGGGAACTGTAAAGTCAGGGTGCTGCTGGAGTCCCCCCTAAAGAGGAGCTTGGTAAAGGATCAGGGAGAGGTGGGCCCAAGGCACTGGTGCTGGGGTCATGCATACTGGCAGGTACTGAGACCAGAGGAGTGGCTGCAGATGTGTGACCGCCCCCCCGCCACTTCCTCCTGCCCCATGTCTGGCTCCCTGAGCCTCCCAGGTGGTATGAGGATACCAGAGCCAGGCTGAGCCAATTTGGGGACTGGGGTGCAGGTTGGAGCCTGGCCAGGTGCTGGCAAGTCAAGGCCTAAGCCCTAGAGGGCCCAGCTCACCAGTGGTGTACCCAGGGGCTTCTTGAGGGAGGCGCCCCAACCGG
This sequence comes from Nannospalax galili, assembly GCF_000622305.1. Taxonomy (NCBI): domain Eukaryota; kingdom Metazoa; phylum Chordata; class Mammalia; order Rodentia; family Spalacidae; genus Nannospalax; species Nannospalax galili. The sequence goes on along the minus strand of NW_008360325.1, from coordinate 93,022 downwards.
CCTGGAGCAGGGCATGGTTAGGCTTGGTCTTGCAACCCTTCCGCTGTTGGGGTTAGGGTCACTTGTAGTTGGAGGTGATGCTGTCCTCAAGTTGCTGGCAAAAGAAATGCTTCTCTGAGGCTTGGTTTACGCTGGACTTTAACTGGAAAATCAAATTCTCATTTGCTCAGAAAGGCTCTGCTCCTCAAAACCATGTAAAGCGTTATCACTGTTACATTCCCTGGCGATTTTTTCTTCTTTAAAAAAGTGGAAAGTGTGCAAAACGGATCCCATACCCATCATGCTAGCTGCCTTTCATCACAAGGGAACTCTAGGAGTCTGGCAACATGGGTAATGCCTCCCTCATTGGAGTCCTGACACATGGGACAGTGGGACAGCTCTGTGGAGGTGCAGTGTATGGCAGAAGGTAGGAAGGGGCTCCTGGGATGGGGGAGGGTGGCTGCTCCAGGTGCTGCACATCTGGCTTCCAGCAGACTGAGGAGTCTGTCCTCCCACCCAGGTCAGAGCTCCTCCATCCCTCCCTTCACAAGAAAACTGACCTTTGAAGTCCCAGGGCCTGCGGACCCAGTGGGCCTGGCCCCCTCCTCTGGGCCCCTAGCATGGGCCATAGCCCAAGGCAGGATGCGGCCGGCTGCAGCTCCTGGGGATCTACTGTCCTCATGTGACCCTGCGTCGGGATGCAGGCTGGGCTCCATCACGCCCCAGGCTTCCCTTTGACCTTCTCTGCTGCTCTGGGAGTTTCCAGCACCAGAGGAAAAGGAACAGAACCTTGCTGGATCAGCTCCTTCCTAAGGGGACTTGGTGGTGAGGCTGTCCTGCCTCATAGCCATCCACCTACAAAGTCTACGGCACTGGAGGAGGTGTCCTGGGCTTCCTGGGACAGAGAAAAGACAATAGGCAGGACGGAGGGTCCCCTATGAAGGGCAGAATGAAGGGCTGGGCAGAAAGGCCCTTAATCCTCTGATCCAGGAGTTGAGTGCCCAGCACCCCAGCAGCAAAGAGGGTGGAGAAGCAGCACGGCAGGGGCTAAGGTGGAACACAAACTGGAGCAGCCTGAGAAGGTTGTCCAAAGGATGCTCTAACTTGCCCTGAGACCACACAATCCCAGTCTTATCTCTGTGCTCCCTCTGGTTCAGAGTAAACAAGACCAGAGAGGGTAGTAATTATAAGGTCCCACAGCACATTGGAGGTATGCTGGGACAGAGTGCTGCCCTATGTGGGTCCTAAACTGGTCTCACCCCAGGCTGCCTCAGGGAAGGAACAGGGCTAACCTGGCCTCTGCCCCATGACTGTGGGTCCAGTGAAGGACAGATACTGAACATGTGCCTCAGACCACAGTTCACCTGGCATGGTCATGCACGTCTACGGAGCTCGTAAATAATCTCACAGGTAAAGGATTTAATTTTCTCTCGTTCGTCCCGTGTTCTTGCTGCCTCGTAAATCACGGCTGTTTATGGCTCTCTCTTCGGCACTTTTGCGATGGCCGATAATGGCTGAGTAAGTGGCAGAGAGGATGAATTCTGCAGCAGATTTTAAACAAACGTGCACGTCGGAGCCGTAAATAACCTTAAGCAGTGCTGGAGTGGGGGTGCCCCTCACAGGCCACCCCGGAGCACGGCTGAAGCTCTGGGGACCCCTGCTCTCCAGGATTCTGCATCCTATCAGAAGGGTCCCCTTTAAAGAGCAGGACTTTTTTTCTCTGAGTTCTCTGGTTGTTGAGGACTTGTCCAAGACTAGCACATACATGTGGGTTAGTATGTGTGTGGGTGAAAGAGTATATGTGTGTGGGAAAGAGTGTATGTGTGGATGTGCATGGATGTGCAGTGTGTCTGTGGAGTTCCCATCCTATCTCAGACGCATAACCCAGAGAGACAGCTGCTCTTTGGGTCTTGGGGCACATGCGGGATGGGTGCTATGGCTGTGGTTCTCAGCAGCTTGGGGAGTGACCGAGGAAGGCTCAGCCTGCTCTGCTCCTGAGCCTGACCTTCAGGGCTGCGGCTCTACTGCCTTGAGCCAGAACCCCAACCACCTATATGTGGTTAGTGCTTTCCTCTGGCTCCAGTGTCCGGTTCAGCTGAGGAGAGGTGTGGATAGCAGACCTGTGGAGAACTTTGGGACCTGAGCAGAGATCCTGGGTATGGAAGCTTAGAAGGGGCTGGAGGTCTGTGGTGCCCTCATCAGACTGTTGGCCTAGGGAGCCCTTGGTGGGCTAGCTTTGAGCCACATCTGTCCCTACAGGGGTCATGGTGGCATCTCTCCATTTCCAAGGTGCCCCCCTAACTTCACCTTCTCTTCCCCAGGACTGTCTTCTGAGAGGTACACAAACAGCAAAAAGGACATGCTTCCAGCACATGCACACGCACACACACACATACACAAGCTCATGTGCATGCATGCATAAACATATATGAATGGACAAATGTGCACACACATGCCTACTTCCTAAGTGTAAAGTCCCTAGATAGTCCTCTCTGGACAGCTTCTCAGATGACATCTGGGTGCTGTGAGCCTGTGGGTTTTGGGATTCCAAGTACCCTATTGTTTATTCTTTGCCAGGACCCGCTTTGCCAGCGGTGGGCTTGGGCACCTCCTCACACAGCCATAAACGTAATTGATATTCTCAGCATTTCGAGAAAAAAATACGAGTATTAAAGATATACAGTACACCTCATAAAATTCGCTCATATTTCTTCTTTATGGTGGGTTCTAAAATTGGCAAAATAAATTCCCTAAAACCCATTACACTTAGTGCAGAGTGTTTTGGAGGCAGAAGGTGCGGAGCTGGGGGCCTCGGGCTCCTTGTGTGGAGTAGCGCAGCTCCAGCCTGGCCACAGGGTCCTTTTCCCCAACACTGGATGAAATGGGAGCAGTAATTGCCTTGTTCACAGCCTCTGAGCACGGCCAGTGCCCAGCAAGCTTAATCTCCACGCTGGGGCCTTCTGTCTTTCTCCAAGAAAAGAAAATGCCATTCCAACTCCCCCACACCGATTCCCTGGCTCCAGAGCTGCACTTCCCCAGTGGAGCTGCGTTTCGTAATTACATGGGTTTCCTTCCCCGTGGGTGCAAGTGTTGGGGCCTGGTGGGTGTTGTTGGCAATAGAGCTGGCTGTCTCCGAGCCCTTTCACTGGCTCTTGGCTGTAGCTGAGGGATCTGACTGCCTCAGTTCTCTTCTCCAATCAGAGAAATTCATAACCGTGATTATAAATGCCTGGATTTCTTATCATTTTTCTCTTTTGTGAGACTCTAGCAGCAGGCCACGTTTATTTTCCCCAATGTTTAAAACAAATTTTATTGAGGAATAATTTACAGTCCATAAAATGCATGCTTGCTTTTTTTTTTTTGGTCTTTTTGAGACAGGGTCTCCCTGTAACCCCAGCTGACCTGGAACTCACTATGTAGACCAGGCTGGCCTTGAACTCACAGAGATCTGCCTGCCTCTGCCTCCCAAGTGCTAGGATTAAAGGTGTGCACCACCACACCCAGCAAAATGCTTGCTTTTTTAGCAAGGTAAACTTGGGACAGAGATGGCTCAGCAGATTAGAGGTGCTTGTTGCCAAGCCTGACGACTTGAGTTTAATTCCAGGAGCCCACATAGTGGAAGGGGAGAACTGACTCCGGAAAGGTGTCCTTTGACCGTCACACACAAGTACGTGTATACTTACATGTACACACACACATACACACACACACACACACACACACACAAATAATAAATAAATGGTAAACTATTTTACAGACTGGTTTTTAGGTTTAAGGGAAAACAAAAAAACAAAGACAGCATAGAGACTTTCCATATATCACTGTAATGTACCTCACACTGGCTGGGTGCATTTGATGTCATTGTTTCTGACGACCTTGATGCCTTGGGGCAAAACTGGTCAGGTGATCCCCCCAGCCCCCCCCCCCCACATATCTGCTGCTTTGTCCCTGGCCATTAGGAGCTGTAGTGTTGGAGCTGCATAGAAGCCATGTGGTCTTCCTTACAACCTGCTGAGGGCACATGCGTGGACGAGGTCACAGTCAGTGTTGGAGTCAGGTGTGTCTTCCCTGATGTTTCTGCCTTTCTGTGCTGCCCTTTGTACAAATGTGTTCCACTTCCCAAGCACAGAACATATTCGTCAATGATGTGGAATCCTCCTGGGAGACTGGGCTCATCTCCATTTATTTATTCATTCATTCATGTTAGGATGGACTCAGGATATTAATTTTACACTCTGGGCTATATCTTAATGCTACATTATTTTGTTACTCAAACCACACCAGGTCTGCCTCTGGGAGCTCTCCCTTTCCTGCATCCTCTGACTTCCATCCCTACGTGTTCATTCTTCTTTCCAGGAAGCTCCAGGCCTCATGCATCTCCTGCCCCAGTTTCCCCATAGAGCCCTGGTTCCTATCCTGGAGGATCCCATTAGACACCAAAGCCTGGGTGCTGCACGCTGCTGCTGCTGGATCTTGCCGCTGGCCACCTATCAGGGGGACCAGAGATTAACCACCTGCCGTCCATGCCTGTGTTAAGCTCAGCACATGTGGGTGCTGATGTCTCCAGTTCTGGGTCACCCACACAAAGTCTTCCAGCTCCTTCCTTGACTGCCTGGCACTCCCACACCAACAGTGAAGGACCTGGTACCCACCATCCTCCCTCTGTCTAGCTAAGTCTAAATTCTAGCTCATCTAGACAAGTGGTGTCTGTGGGGCATTGTCTATAGGGCACCGTGTCCATTGTCAGTGCCTTTTGCTGGATAGTAATGGACTTTTCTTCAGAGTGACTGAGGGCACCTCCTCCTCAGCCCTCCAGGGAGGGTGCTATGGTTAGCCAGTTTCTTCCCTTCTTCCTGGGATCCAGTTTCTTCACTGACCCTTTAAAAATGTACATCTATTAAGGTCCACTTTCACTGTAAGACTCTGCGGTCATGATAAATGTATAATGCCATGTGTTACACTTTGGATCTGACTGTCCCCAAAGGCCCACAGAAGGGTTGGTTCTGAGCCTGGTCTCCAGCCTGGAGGTGATGGAGCCACTAGGAGGTGCATCCTAGAGGAATTGTGCAGGTCACTGAGGGTGCGCCCTTGACCAGGAGTCTGACCAGGTCTCTTCTGTTTGTTTTTGATCCTGGCAACAAGGTGCCTGCCATGTACTCCCACCGTGATGTGCTGTGCTGCCTTGGGTCCAAGGCAGGGAGGCTGACTGGGCACAGATGGAACACTCCAAAGCTGTGAGCCAAGACAAGCTTCCTTCTTCACAGGTTCATCACTCCAGATGTTTGCTACCTCCAGGGGAAGCTAATACCCTGTATGTCCACCAGAACAGTACCACACAGCACGGCCTTATCTCACTGCCCCCAGATCCTCTGTGCTTTACGTGATCATCCCTGCCTCACCCTGACCTCTGGCCACCATGGCTTTTTAGTTGGTTTGTTTGGCTGTTTCCAGAGTTTTTCTTTTGCAGAACCCTGTATTGTGGGGACCACAGAGCACGCAGCTGGCAGACCTATCACTTCAGGTTCCTCCGTGCCCCTGTGGCTTGATAGCTCATTTCATCTCATCACTGAACAATATTCCATTGCGTGGACGGATGTACCAGAAATCGCTTATCCAGTGACCTACGGAAGGACATCTTGGTTGCTTCCAGTTCTCAGCAATTATGAATAATGTTGTTATAAACATTTGCAGACAGGCTTTTGTGCGGACATAAGTTTTCTCATGAGTTGGGTAAACACCTAAGAATTCAACTGCCAGATCATATGGCAAGACTATGTTTAGCACTGTGAGAAAGTGCCAAACTGTCTTCCGGAGAGGCTGCCCTGTTCTGCAGTCCCACCCGCAGTGAATGAAGGTTTCTACTGTCTACTGGCTGTGGGTTTCTGTGCTTTGGAGCCTGGCCAGTCCAACATGTACACTGTTCAGATCTGCACATCTGTAATGAAAAAGGATGTCAGGCAGCTGTCTACGCGTGGGCTTATTTGCTTTGTTTTGGATGGGATGTTCATTCAGACCCTTTCCTCGTGTCTAAATTGGATTGTCTGTTTTCTAATTGTTAGATTTTGAGAGTTCTTTCTATATTTTGGATACATGTTTTTTATCTGCTATGCATGTGTTTTGCAAAGATTTTTCTCACCGTCTGTGGCATGTTTATTCTCTCTGTGGTATTTTTCCCAGGGCCAAAGCTTTTAATTTTGAAAGATCCAAGCTATCGGCTTTTCCTTTTGTACATTGTGCTTTTGTTATAACCCAAAACTCAAACCCATGGTCACGGAGGCCCCATGACGTCTAGAATTTTTATAGTCGTACAGGCTGAGGTAATTTTTGACACTTCTAGTGTGAGTCTAAACTGTTAGAATTTGCATTGTCCCCTCTATTCAGGAGCCCATCTTTCTTACTGATCGCCTTGCTCTTTGTCAAACGTCAGATGACCATAGTGGTGTGGCTGTCCTGCTGGGTCCCTGCCACATCCTCTGACCTATATGTCTACCTTGTCACCGAGGCCTCTCTATCCTGGTGCTGAGCCTTGGAACTGGGGAGTGTGAGTATCAACTTGTTCCTCCCTGCCGAGCTGGCTCTTCATTCTGTGCAAACTCCAGAATTGGTTTGTCGGTAACTGCAGAAGAGCTTGCTGCGTTTTCAATGGCTGCGGGACTGTACGGTTCACACCCACAGCCACAGTGGGAGTCTTTCTGTTTGAACAGGGACTGACTTTCCGTCTAGTTGAATGTTTTTGATCTTTCACCTGAGTTTTCTAGTTCTCAGCGTGCGGCTCTTATGCAGACTTTGCTAGCTTCAAACCTAGGTATTTCATTTTAGGGCATTCTGCTATAACTAGAATTAAAGAAAACCTTAAATTCTAATGGTTTATTGCTGGCCTAGAGAAAAGCACCAGGTTTTCATGTATGAACTGCGTGTCTTGCAACCTTGAGGCGCTTGCTCGTTTGTTCCAGGGTACAGATTCACTCATCCATTTGTAAATTGATTTTCAAATGTGGGGATTATACTTGAGCCCAATCTCACTTGGTGTTTAATTAAGCTTGGATTTGATACTAATTTGCTGGTGATTTTGACATCTATGTTTGTGGTCTGTACTCTCCTTGTGATGTCTTTATCTGGTATTGATATCAGGAGAGAGTGGTCTTATAGGGTGAATTAGGAAGTGTTCTCTGTGTCTATTTCCACAAGAGAGTCTAGAGAAATAGTAATTACTCCTCAAGTGGTTATTAGAACTCACGGCTGAAGGTGAGTCTTTTCTTTTCTGAAGGTGATTAATGATTATTTTAAAAAATAGACCTTCCACCTCTGTGACACGGACCTGAGGGAGACAGTTTAAAGGTTTGTATTGGCTGACAGTTCAGAGGTTCCGATCTAGAGTTGGCAGACTCCTTTGCTGTGGGCCGAGGGGGCAAAGGGTGACAAGGCTGTGATGAAGAAGAGAGACTTACCACATGGCAGACGGAAGCAAAGCGAGCTAGGAGGGGGCAGGACCAAGCACTCCCTTCCAGGCACCCCCTCCCCACCCTGTGACTTGCTTTCTCTGGCTGGTCCCATCTCGACCACGTCCTGGCAGTCCATTCAGATTTTGATTTTGTATGTGTGGTGCTGGTGAATGAACGTAGATCCTTACACAGGCACTCTGCCACTGAGCTACATCCGCAGCCCTAGTCGTGGTTTGAATTCATCAGTATATTAATGCATTGATTAGGTCAGAGCCCTCTTGGTCTAATTGTCTCTGGAAGAAGTGTATTTTTGCTATCTCCTAGGTGTCTTTCCATCCAACCAAACTGACAATCAACAGCTGCCTGGTTGCGTTAGTTTCTCTACTCCTCCTTGTGGAGTTCTGGTTCATTTCCTCTTAAATTTCCAAATCTGTGGTATTGAGTTGCTCTCTGTGTTTTGTTAGCGCTCACAGTGTCTGGGACCGTGTAGATTCGCTTTCATTTCTGGTGTTTGTTTCTCAGCCTGGCTGCATACCTGTCACTTTTATAGATCTTTTCCAAGAATGAGCTTCTGGTTTCATTGATTTTTCTCTAATGCTTTGTCCCCCTTCAAGTTCACTGATTTCTGCTCTAATTTTTTACAATTTCTTTTCATCTTTCTGCTTGCTATCATCTTAAACTGTTCTGTTTCTGGCTTTCTGAGATGGAGGCCTGGGCCATTTATTTTGGGCCTTTCTTCTTATCTAGCGGGCACATTAATGCTGTAAATGGCCCTGGAGCTGGGCTTTAGCTGCAAGACACCAATTCTGAATAGTTGGACGCTCATTTATGTACCCTGAGACTTTTCCTTTGACGTGTGTTAATCTTCAAATATTTGGGGCTTTCCAGAGGTTGCTGAGTTCCAGACTTACTGCACGGTGGCGAGAACCACACATGACGTGTGCCTGCCTCTTGGTATGTTATAGTATGCTTTGTAGCCTGTGAGCGGCCCATCCTGGTGAATGCTCCACATGAACTTGAGAAGAGTATACACCCTGCTGTGTGGGATGGAATGCTTTGGAAATATCTGTGGATCAAGCTGATGGACAATGCTCCTCGTGTTTAGTCTGTCCTCACTGACCTGTCGATGACTGATGGCTGGATGCATCTCTGACTGGAGGAGTGAACTCTTCTGTCCTGTCCCTGCAGCTGTCAACTTTTGCTCTCTTGCCCTGATCCTCGGAGGAATGACAGGGCATGTCAGAGTGAAGATGGGGTGATGACTGAGTTTAGAAGGTTCCAGAGCTCTGTGTCTCTCCTGCTTCCAGGGAGTCCTGACAATACCTATGATGCTCCCATCTGCCTGTGGAGTTCGTTCACTCTCCCCAGGTTCCTGTTCTCCACTTCCAGCCTGTCACAGGGGTTTGCTGTCGTCTCCCTCTGATGCTTGATCTAGCCTTGGGTCGTCCCTTAGCTTGCGTGGTGTGAGTAGAGACAGAAACTTGGGGAGACAGGATTTTTCCATGAGCGGGTAGCAGTCTTGGGAGGCTCCCAGCCTGCTGGCCATGGTTTGCACCTTTGCAGGTCAAAGCCAGCACAGCCTGAGTGGGAAACATTTCAGTCAATGTTCACAGCCCTTGTGGCCTGGCATCTGCTGACCTACAGAATAGAAACCAGCACTAGAATGGGGGTGCCTCCGTGCACACAACCTGAAATCTGTGACTTGGCTGGTGCTGGGCAGGGCAGAGTGACAGAAATTAGGGGTTGGAAGCCACGCTTCTGTGTGGCAGAGAGGAGTTGGGAAAAACTGTCATGGGAGAGCCCCTGGGAAGGTGTCAGTTCAAGCAATGTTGCTGGCGCATCCCGGCAGCTGTTGGAGACAGTAGGTGAGATGGGCTGTGAAACAGCCTGGAATGAGAGTCTTCTTACCTCTAATAAATGGAACAACCTTTGCCCAACACACCTGGTAGCTGAGAGCTGAGGGAGAGCAGGGCCACTGTCCTGCAATCACCTCAGTGTCATGAAGCCCCTCCGGCCAGGCACAATCCTACAGGAAGAGACGCCAGGCATCTTGCTTTCCCAGGAAGTCTAAGACAAGGCTCTAAACGTGCTTTGACTGACTAGGGCCCAGGAAGCTTTGGGCAGCTGAGTTGAAAGTGCTCAGTGAGTCCGAGTGGCCCGTAGGGCTCAACTGGAATTCATGGTGACCTGAAGGTGCTTAATTTAGAGTGCTACTGGGGCTTTAGAGTTTCCATGAGGAGGACATGAGAGGGCATGGGCCAGGTACTCTAAGGAATACTCAGACTTCCCTAGAATCTGTTCTAGAAGTGTCCCAGGGCCACATGTAAAGGGAAGAAGCTCCTGCGTGGAACTAGAACATCTGCGGGAGCACTTGGATGGCGCATCGCTGTGGACCACAGGGTCGTGAGGACGTGTGGCTGCTGGGCACCCTGCCACCTTCCCTTCAGGAGAGGGAGTTTGTTGCTCACCCTGTCTCCATCCCTCTGATGCACTCTGTGCTGTGAGTTCCTTTCAGTTCTTAGGTCTCTGGATCCAGCTGTCATCAGAACCTGGCCTTTAAGCTGGGTGTGGTGGCCCATCCTTGTAATTGCAGTACCTGGGAGGCTGAGACCGGAGGATCATAAGGATTGTGAATCTAAGCCAGTCTGGGCCACATAGTGAGACTATCTCAAGAAATAGAATGAAACAGACATTATGCCTGATATCATGCTGGACAGTACAGATGGACACTGAAGTGGGGGTGGTGCACAATGCCCAAATGCCAACTTTAAGATGGTTCTGAAGTCGCTAAGATTCTGGGGAGGTTTGTTACCACAGCAGAATTTGCCATCAGTTAACTGATGCAGATTGTCCTTGACTCCTCTCCTGCATCCTCTCCTCTATCTTTTATCAGTTTTGTCCTTATAGTTCCTTCCTTCCTTCCTTCCTTCCTTCCTTCCTTCCTTCCTTCCTTCCTTCCCTTCCTTCTCCTCCCTTCCTCCCTCCCTCCCGTCATCATCATCGTTGTTGTCGTCCTCGGCCTCCCTCCTCCTCCTTTTTTTTTTTCTTTT
>NW_008360325.1:67565-82312 GCF_000622305.1 Nannospalax galili | reverse complement strand
CTCTCCTCCTCCTCTCCTCCTCCCCCTCTTCCTTTTTTTTTTGGTTTTTTGACACAGGATCCAGCTATCCATGTGACCTCCTTCCCACTCAGGCTATTGACAAGGATACAGGTTCCCTCCCTCCCCCGTCCTTCCCCTCCCCCTACTGGCCCTGTTCCCCTGCTGGGCTCCCAGCTGATCTCTCCCTTACTGAAATGTGCACACAAGTGGATGCAGGGCCTAAAAGGACCCTTTCCGGGTTGGCCTGGGTCTGACCTGGGTGGAGGTGGTGTGGCCCAGACAGCACCAACAGCACAGCCAGTACTCGGAGCCCTGGTGGCTGTTCTTAGCCCTCAACCTCCTTTTCCTCCAGTGAGTTCTTTTAAAGAACTCAGCTGGAGGGTTTCTGCCCTGATATTGAATATGCATGCCTTAAAGTACTTTGCAAATTTGAGGGTCTCTCACATGTTACTGCAATCCTCCAGCTATTAGGGAAATCGGGGCGTCGTACAGATTAAGGAAAAATTACTTGAGGAGATGGAGGTAGAAACTCAAATGCTTATCTGTACAAATAAATTCAGCGCAATCCACAATTAAGCAGCATTTGACATTTAAAAAATATTTGATCCCTGTTTTGGCTTCCAGAGCTGCTTCAGGGAGCGGCGATGTGTAAATTACATTCAAATCAGGGTTAAATATAGTTCTCAGAGAAAGATTGTATGATTTAAATTGCCTAATTATTTGGGGGAAAATCTGTTCTCCAATAATTAAGAGATGAGGATGCTTGGCTTGCTGGAGAGAGACAGAACTAGATATTTCCCCATGCTGCCCCAAGCCGCCGAGCCCCCAGCTGGGGTGGGTGGATAGAGGCCCAGCAAGCAGCCCTAGGCAGGGAAGGGGGCCTTGATCTGGCTCTAGGTGGGCCACTGAGGTCTGTGGCCAGGCAGGGCAGCCGCAGTGAGAGACCAAGACGGGAGCCTTTGGTGCCAAGCTTTGGTGCCAAGTCAGAGGGACTGGCAGCCACGCCAAGCAGCGAGCCAGAGCCAGCTTTGCCTGGCAGGGCTCACTGGCATATGTGAACACCCAGGCTACGGCCAGACGCAGTGGGGTGGGGGATCTGGCAACGCTGAGAGCCCACAATCAGTTAATTAGGTGATATTTCTTAAAAGTCATGTAGGGGAGGGCTATGTATGGCTGCCTGCCTTCCGGAAAAAGTCCAAACCAGAGTAGTCCCTCCCAGAGCAAGAAGATGGGGCCAGCCCAGCGCAGCCAGCCCAGTCCCTGCTTCACATAGGCTGGAAGCAGGCCTGTAACCTTGGGCCCATGCAGTCACTCTGATCCCTATCGTCTCATCTGTGAAATGGGCAGAATTATCACACCAATCTATGATGAAGATTCAGTGTCAGCATATAGTGGGCTGTATAGGATCAGGGACTGGTACAGGCAACTGGCCCTGTGGCATTGCTGTGTGGCCTTGGGTGGGCTTCTTCACCTCTCTGAGCCTTAGCTTTGCATCAGGAAAATGGACAGTAGTGGCAGGAACTACCTCCCAGGCTGTTGTGGAGTTAATCACATCCTATTAGTGAGATGCTGTTTATGTGTCGAGATGTGAGCGTTGGTGGTGGCGGCGTCTGGCAAGCAGCAGGCACTGCGCTCTGATATCCCACAAATATTTACCAAGCACCTGTGATGCTCAGGCTTTGGTCCAGGTGCGGAGTTCCCAGGGAACGAATGAGGTAGGAGGGTCCTGTTCTCATTCCAGCCTGGACCTAGACAGTTCAGAAGGAAACAGGATCATGGCAAAAGGCAACTTGTGATTTTAAAACCAATGTGGGAGGCAGGGGGAAGATTGGGAGAGTGAAGGCAGTCAGGGGTGGAGTGGGGTATGAGAGGGTGCCACCATTCAAGGGTGGGGGCAGGGCTCCAGGTGCTGAGGCCCTTAGAGGACCTGCCTTGCCCTAGAACTGCAGTTGGGCAGACAGAGGCCGCCCTGCAGGATAGGGGCTATAGGAGTGCTGTCGACAAGGGCAAGAGGCCATGGAAGGCCCTCCACCACCCAGAAATCCTATCAAACTATCTGGGCGCCCAGGTTTGGTAGGAGAAGGGTGCTGGGCAGGGATTGGGCTGAGGGCTGGGATGGTGAGGGAGTGTGTGCCTAGAAGCCCGTGTCATGATGCTCAGCTGCCTAACTCTGTGTGGGGCAGAGCAATGCCATCTGTCATCACACCTGCCAGGAGGATGAGGATGGAGAGAGCAGGTGGTTATGAGTGGTGACTCTGGGGAGGACCCTCCAGGAGCTCAGACCCTCCAGGAGCTGTTAACCAGGGCCAGTGAGGGATGGGGTTCAGAGACAGGTCCACTGAACTCCAATCTGACTCGTAGCAGAGCCTGTGCTGGGCACTCAGTGCTGTGTGGCAGGTGTTGAGCCTGGGCAGAGGCCGCTGGGCCTCAGAGTCAGGTGACAGACCCTGGTTGCTTCCATCTTTCTTTTCTGTCCCTGGGTAGCCAGGTCTGTACCCAAGACCAGCCCTGTTACAGCGCCTGAACCCCACAGTTCTTAGGCCCTCTGCTGTGGTTGTACAGAGAAAGCTGGTATGGGCCTCAGCTCTATTCTGGGGCAGTCACTTTAGCTGTAGGGTAAGATGCTATGACAAAGGATGTCACAGGGCAGGAAGCATTGTGGGAAGAGAGGTGTAGGTATGGTGGGCCTGGCCAGTCCTCCATCACACATGTAGGGGCCTGGCTCCTAGGCCCAGCCCACTCAGTGAGAATCCTGACGCCTGAGTGGGTTCCAGAACTTCTTTTTATCTGTATCTGTCACTCAACCATGCTCTGAGATCCCAGGAAAAGAAGCTGGAGGTAACCTTGGCCTATGGGCCCTCCTCCCCAACCACAGCATTTACAGGAGAGAAGGGAGGTGCACCAGCTGGCTTGGGCTGTGTCCCCCCCTCAGTGCAGTGAGCCGGGTTGGTCTTATAAAACCTGTGGAGGTAATTGAATCTGGGCAGAGTCCTTGACAGAGCTGTTAAACGCAGGAGCAGATCAGGCTTAAGTTTATGGGCTCTTGTCCTCAGAGCCTCTCTAGAGGGGCCAGACCTGAGCTTTCCTAGGCTGCCCGGGGGCAGGGGGATGGATACGGTGACTCCCACCCTGATCTGCTGTGGGGACTGGCCCAAGAGCTGTAGTCTGTGTGTTTCTAACCAGCAGTAGCCCCTCAGCTTGCTGTTCAACCTGAGCCCTGGAGGTTGGACACTGCAGGTGGCGGGTGGTCCCTGGACTGTCCCGGCTCCTCCCTGGGCACTGGCCTGTGCTGGCATGGGGTAAAGCCTGTTCTGATTCTGATCTAGGCTAGTGAGGGGAGGAAATGATGGATAGTATCCTTCCAGGACACTGTGTTCCAGGGAGGAAGGAGTCCCAAGTGGACAGCCTCAGCCTCTGGGGCAACCAGCTGTGTCCAGGTAGAAATGCCCTGTGACCTCAGGAAAAGCTGTCCAGGTGGCTGGAGGAAGAGTCATTCAGCATCCGTCTCTCCTGGGGCCTCTGCCCTCACCACCATGGAGTTCTCAGCCTCCCAACAGATCTGGAAGGGGGCCCGCCTGCTCAGCACACCTGGTAGGGACGAGGGGGGCGGGCTGGTGAATTATTTAGAATTGCCAAAGGTGTTGAGTTAGCAGCTAATTAAAAAAAGAAAAAAAGCTATCCTCGTGCAACACTATAAAAGAATCATAAAATCCCAATCTCATTTGTTCCACTCAGCCTCCTTGGGTGCAGAATGCTCCATAAAAGGTGCAGACGTGCCCACTGTCTGCAATCTGCCTTCCAGTAGCTGCCCTGCACGGATGTTCCTGAGAATCGGGTGGGATAAAGGCTTTTGGCTCCAGAGAGAGAGGGGCAGGGTGGGCCAGGCCAGAGCCCTGTGTGCTGGCTGTGGGGGCAGAGGCCCTGGGAGACCAACAGCACTGGGCTGTAGTGGGGTTCAACTCCTTTAGAGTGAGCACCAGGCCTCCAATTGCTACTTGGGTTGCCAGCCAGCCCGCAGATGCTGCATCCCCAGGGGGCGTTGTGTTGTCCCCAGGGGTGGTTGTGTTGTGCCCCTTGCTCAGATAGGACAGGCTGTTTGGTGCCACCCCCCCCACATTGTCTTGTGGAATACAGGGGAGAGGACCTTCTCCCTCCCACACTGAGAGGGTCAGCAAAGCTGGTACATGGGCTATGGCCCCAGGGGACTTTGCTGTGCACCTCCTGTGTGTGGATCAGTGGCAGGAGCTGAGGTGGCAGAGGCATCTGATCCTACCCAGGGTCCTGGGGGTGGGTGGGGAGCTGCAGTTTTATATATCAACCTTAGCTCAGAGCAGAGCGAGGGCATCAGATCTTTGCTTTTTGACTTGGGAAGGTAGGGCGCACTGCCTCTTCTGAAGTGTTTCTGACCCAGGAGGGGCAGCTGTGTAGGCAGCGGTAGGAGCTCTAGCCTGGGAGGGGCCACCAGACACTGGCCTTGGCTCCTGCAGGACTGAGTTTCAGAATCTCTGTGAAGGGGTGCATGGCTCCCCTATCCAGGCAGAGGGGCAGGTACCCTGAAGTTGGCCAGCCTAACTCCCTTCAAGGCCTTCTCCCAGAGCAGCCCCCTGGTGCTGTGGCCACCAGCTACAGTGAAGTCCCAGGCTACTTGGGCTTTGGACCAGGTGAGCAGTTCCGGCATCAGAAGTTTGAGGCCAGGTTCTCTGTAGCTAGACACTCGTGCCTCCTGGCTCTTCCCCCACTGGTTGGGATCTTTCGCTCTCTGAGCTTGTTTCCCCATCTATATAATGGTTTCAAGAGGATGGCTGTATCGTTTTTCAAAATTCTTAAAAAATATTTTATTACTTTTATGTGTATGATTGTATTGACTGCATGTGTGTAAGTGCACCCATGTTTGTTGTACAACGCCCATGGAGGTCAGAAGAGGGCATCAAATTCCCTGGAACTGGAGTTATAGATGGTTGTTCACCATGTGGGTGCTGGGAACCGAATTCCAGGTCTTCTGCAAGAGCAGCCAGTGTTCTTACCTGCTGAGCCATCTCTCTAGACTCTTAAAAATTCTTTTAATCTGTTTCTTTATTTCTTTACTGGCACCTCAGTCTAAGATTGATTATTTCTTCGAAGAAGAAAAAATATTTTAAACTGTTATTGTATGTGTGTGCACATGGTGTGTAGGTGTACATGCCACAACACACGTGGAAGTCAGACGACTTTATGGCATCGTTTTCTCCTTCCTTTCTCCCTTATGTGGTTTCTGGGGCTGCAACTCCATCGCCAGGCTTGCACAGCAAGTGCCTGAGCAATCTCTCCAGCCCGCACGGTGGTGGCTGGTTTCTTCATCATTGCAGGGGACACAGCTCCCTGATGTGTAACCAGCACACTCTGGCCTGGGGTCTGTTCACTCCCTAGAGCACCGACTCTTCAATACAGATGGAGTACGGATGCTCAAAGTGCCACAGCGTCTGGTCACCTGGATGACTCAGAGGCCTGGCCAGGCTCCATGGAGGCTGTTCTTCAGTCTGGAGACCGAAGCAAGACCAGGAGCTCACGGAGGTCCCACAGTCCAGATGCAAATGGTATGTGTGGACTGTGCGGACCCTTAAGAGAGGCTGGTGTTGGGATGACAGGAGCTGGGCTGGTAGTATGTGCCCCTGGGCATGACTGAGCACTGTGGTGCTCAGTACTGTCATCAGCTCAGGTCTCTGCAGCGTGGTGGCCCACGTGTGGTGGGGACACTTTCATTAGACAATGGAGCCTCTTTGTCTTCCATTTGGAAGGTGCTGATTGGTTCTCTGTTCCTTGTTTGTTCAAAATGTGCGAATAATGTGGGAGACTGTGAAAGAGCCACATTTAGGAAAACAATTCCTCAAAAGACAGCAGCCCTTGGAAGACAGGGGCACCAGCCAGTCCCCAGCAGCGATTGCTGCTTTGAAGTCTGACAGGAGGTGAAATGTGTCCTTATGGCCTGGGTAGGCTTGATGGCTAATAAAGGACAGGAGGTGCCCACGGAGAAAGGGTACCCAAGGCTTGAGGCTAGAGGATGAGTGGGCTACAGAATCAAGATACTGGCAGATGTGGGATCTAGAAGGGCCCAGCTTCCTGGTTGAGAGACCACCTTTAAAATATTATTTTAAATGCCTTTAAGTGTGTGTGTGTGTGTGTGTCTGTCTGTCTGTCTGTCTGTGTATCTGTGTGTCTGTGTGTGTGTATACATGCATGCACATGTGGAGGTCAGAAGACAACTTACAGAAATTGGTTTTCTTCCTTCCAACATGTGGGACTCTGGGATCGAACTCAGGTCATCAGTCTTGGTGTGTCTGTCTGTCTGTCTGTCTGTGTGTCTGTGTGTCTGTGTGTGTGTGTACATGCGTGCACATGTGGAGGTCAGAAGACAACTTACAGAAATTGGTTTTCTTCCTTCCAACATGTGGGACTCTGGGATCGAACTCAGGTCATCAGTCTTGGCAGCCAGTGCCCTGACCCTCTGAGCCATCTCACCAGCCCCAGAGGCCATTGTGCCAATGTATGAACTCATGTAGCAAAGAGAGAGAGACATCTCAGGCTGTTCTTGAAGGGAGACGCTGGCTAAGCAAAGGCACACCGAGCTGAGCTACCCACCTCTCAACATGCATGTATGCATGCAAGTATATAAAATGTTCTGGAGGGTACATGTGACTACTTAAGGAAGCCACCTGGGTTGAAGAAAGGGCGATAAGGGACTTCATGTCTGTGCAGTTCGAATTTTCATGTTTATCATTTTAAAAACTGGAACGCATTGTCCTATCATATGGGGCTAGGAAAGAGACACCAGTACAGAGGCGGGTACTGTGGATTTCCTCCTCCCATGGCCCGACATGAGAGGTACCATCTACATTCAAGGGTCTTTCTCCTTGGGTGCTACCCCCCAGCCTCACTATAACCCTCAGAGGGCCCTGCTGATAAGACACCAGACTGGATATAACAAAATCTGCAGACTGGATCCCCAACCCTGCAGCAGCCAGGCTTGGTGTCACATTTTACATCTCCTGCCAGTTACCAAGGTGACTATATGTCTGCAGATGTGTACATGCCCTCTGCCCAGTGGGAGAGTGAGGCCATAGATCTGGGGGTCTTGGAGCCCAGCTATACTCTGTAGATGTCTCTAATGGTCCTGTGCCTTGATGTCTGGTTAAACCTGGAGCTCACCATTTTGGCTAGACTGCGTGGCCATCAAGCTCCCTGGATGCCTCCACTCCCCATGGCACTGGGGTTATAGATGTACGCTGTCATGCCGGGCTTTGTATGTGAGTGCTGGGCATCTGAACTCAGATCCTCGTGCTTATACAGCAAGCACCTCACCCACTGAGCCATCTCCCAGCCCACCCTGGGCCTTCCGTTGCTGAACCTGTTGTTTCCCTGGAGCCTTTACAAACAGCTCCTGGAACTGCTTGTTTCATCACTCCAAGACTGGGCGAGGTGAAGTCCAGCTGCTCCTGTGTGGCTTCAAGGTTTGGTGTCAGGCCCTGGTTTTGTGCAGCACCCTCCAGGCTTTACCACAGGCTGAGTGACAGGAAGTCTGGGCCCCTTGGGTAACAGGAGTGAGCAGGTGTGGTGATGGGTCCCACAAACACTTCTCTGAACTGCTGACAGCACCTCCCAGTCTTCTGAAGAGTCAGCTGTCTGGGGACAGACATAGTAGGTACCCAATAAATTACATCTGATAACCCACTAAGAACGGCCCCCAGTGCTTTGGCAGCGGGTTGCTGCCAGGCACAGTGCCAGAGCCTTGTGTGTGTGTGTTTTGGTGGATGGGCATGAAAGTATGTCCCCAGCCTCCCTCTTCTTCTGTGAAGGTCTGGAGCCTCTGACAGGACCCTGTAGGTTCTACATGAGGTGCCCGGGGAAGCCAAGGAGGATACAGGGCAGCTGCGGGAGTTGGGGTATGGGGCAAATATCAGGGGCAGCCTTTGGGGATCAAGGCCTGGGGTCCAGCTGTGTGGGACTCCAGCCCAACCTCACCAAGAAAGCTCAGTGGGGGTCAAGGTGAGGCTGTTCTTGTGCCTACAGACCTTGGAGTCACATCTGTGATTGCTTCTGAAAGCTTCTCTACTGGGGTTAGACTCAAATCGGCCTGGAAGGCATTTATCTGTTCAAGTCTTCCCTCACCAAGCAAGGGACTACACATGTCCTTCTGCTAGACAGAGGTGCTGTGATTCCAATGTAACCAGACCTCGGTGGCCTCCCCTTAAATCCTTTGTCCCCGGCATCCACCAGCCAAGCTGTTTCTAGAATCTTCTTTGTGGGAGACACCCTGTCTATGATAGCCCTTAAACCAGTGACCAAGATGCCCCCAGCTGCACCCTCACAGGGTGTTCCATGACATAGGGACTGAGGGGGTCTCCTGGCTCAGGGTCTTCCTTTCTAGGAGAGTGAAATCCCACCAGGCCCCACCTGCTCTCACAGCCGCACACGCTGTTTCCTCCCACCACATAGATGCTCTGGACCAGTGCAGGGCACCAATGTCTAGGTTTCAGGTATTAGGAGTCATCTGTTTAGAGTCATCCACACGGTGTGCACACTTGGCCAGATTACTCTGGTTATCCATTTAAGTCATCTGCAAACGCCACGAAACGCCTTCCCTGTGTTCAGATGAGCTCCCATGTGGCTTCGCCTGGGGCAGCTGAGAACCAGGAGTTGGGTGGGCGGGCAGTGTGGTAGCGTTGCTTCCTCTCAACCTCATCCCAGAACTGCTTCCCTGTCCCAGGGACTAAGAATGATGGTCCGGAGCTGTTGTGTAGCCACCAAGATTTAAGGAACTGGCCGGAGGTGGTACAACGTGAGCCTCTATCTGCCATTAAGAATGAGCTAATGTGTTTGATTAATTCTTGTAGCCAAAAGTGATGGGATGTCTTAGCACTGGCCAGGTATGAGGGGCACATTTCTGCAGAAGTGACAGCCAGGATCACTGGTCTCTGGATGAATTCTTTGTCCCCAGGAGACAAATTCTGCAGCCCAGATCATACTCAAGAAGGCAGAATGAGGGGCTTTGGTGGGCGAGAGCTAAGTACAGAGAGTAGAGAGGAGGGGTCAGGCTCAGAAGGGCTGAACTTGAGGCCTGGCTGAGTTCAGGCCCTTCCCTCGGTGGCGACTCCACAGAGGCAGGGTGGTGCAGTGGTTGGATTGTACCTGGATGCAGGGAAGCCAGGCTCAAATCTAGGCTCTTACATCTTAAAACTCTCTCAAAACAAGGCCAAATGGCTGGCTGCTTAGGGACTGCTCAGCAAAGCAGCTGTCTGGGGACCTCAGATGCCACTTCTCAGAAAGAGGGTTGTCCATCCACGACACAGCTGGGGTCCCACAGTCCAGACTCCCAGAGGTTCATGGCCTCAAGCTGCCAAGTCTGGCTCTCAGTCCTCTTTCTGCTGTACCCTCCTCAGGGGGAAGACAACTCTTGACCCTTACAGGGCCACTTCTCCAAGTGTCCTGGAGGGTGCCTGACCGAGCCACCCTGCGGGAAGGTGAGAGGGTCCCATTTCAGCAGAGATTAATTCAACAAGAACTGTCTGCTGATGAGAGATGTCTGACCCAGCCTTTCCCTTGGGCTCGGAGCAGGAGCAAGACCTTTTCGGTTCATGTGCAGGACTCTGAGGGTGAGTGATGCTGGTCAGTAGAGGCCACTCTGCTAAGCAATGGCCTGGGTGGTGGAGCATCAAGCTGGGGGAAACCGATTGTGATATCAGAGCAAACTTCCTGGAACAAGTAGAGGTGTGGAGGGTAGGCACAAAATCTAGGCAAGCTCACTCCCCCACCACCTGAGAGAGCAGGAACGGAGGAGGGGCCTACATGGCTGGGGTGGGGGACACACAGAGGCCCAAGTTACCTATGGAGAACACTAGAGTCAGATAGCACAAAGCTCAGTACAGAAATGACCATGGTCCAAGCAAGTGATAGAGGAGGGCAGTCAGAGCAGGTGCCCAGTCACCCCAGCAACAGGGCAAGGGGCACCTGCCCTCCACCCTGCTCCAGAGACTGTGGTCAGGCGGGAGGCTATCCCAGCTCCTGTGGTAAATCTCACCACTTACAGCTATTGATGGCATGAATGTGGCCTATTGATCTGAGCTGGGGCAGGCCAGGCAGTGTGTGCAGGACCAGGCTGCTGCAGTCCACCGTGATGAGCTGACAGATTGAGGACCACACTCTCCGCATGTTTCAGTGAAAATGAGAAATAACGATCAGGGCCCGAAACCAGTTATTAAGAAAGACTTCATGCATCAAGGTGACTGTTCTAACTACTAGGCCTTCTCGCAGAGAGGTGAGATTCAGGATGTTGTTTTCTGGAGACAGGCTGTGATGCAACATTCATAAAGACATCATCGATGTTGTCTCGGAAGCCGGGGGACTGTGGCAGGGGTGTGGGTGACACAGATATTTGTACCTTCCCTCCGGGCCTGGCTATGTTGCCCTAGTGGTTTGGGTGGAGGCTTCCTTCTCTGGATGCCCAGATAGGCCCGAGGGAATGAGGAATTTGGGTAGATAAGCTCACACAGGAGAGGAAGTCATTCTTGGCCTGTGCCCATACAGAAAGAGAATTAGCACAGGGGGATACTGAATAGATTCTAATTCTTGGGCCTTGAAGCTTCAGACAGGGTCTGGGGTCCACTAGGGAGGTCTTGCAGTTGAACTAAAATAGAAAAACCCAGCCTGGACAGTGCTTGAGTTGCTAGGGAGAGGCCCTGGAAACCTAGCCAACCCCCTGCCTCTCTCCGGCAGGGACCACCCCATTATTTTTCAGTGGCCTCTAGGCTGGGTGCAGGGCACAGAGGGACCTGTGTGCCCCTCTCATCTTGGGAGGTTCCTCTTGGAGCTGAGACAGGACAGGAAGGAGTTAAAGCAGACAGAGTCTTCCAGGGCTGCGTTCAGAAAATGATATTCTGCAGTTTGACGTCATGCTAATTCCATTTCCAGGGCATTTAATCGCATTTGCCCGATGACTAATCCCTGGCCTTGGCTGAATTAACATGTGGCCCCTTTTCGGAGGGAAACAGGACCCTTTCAACGGAGACATAGCGTCATCCTGCCCTGCTGCTTGGCGGGCAGGGCTCCTGGCCAGACAGTGAAGAGCAGCCCTGGGGTGAGTGCCTGACCCCTGGGTGAAGAAAGATAGCTTTTTTCTCCCTTTAGAACTCTCCAGAAGTAGAGCCCACCTTTCTCCTTCACACCCTCCGGTAGCTCACACCCTTTTCTCAGGCTGGAGATGAGGGTTCCTGACCTGGGTGCTTCGAGGCAGGAGCAGGTGCTGGGTGGTGCAGCCGTCAGGTGACACTGTGCACGTGGCAGGCATCTTGGTAGTGAGAAAGCTGTTCGACCCAGACCACCTGGCAAGGGCCAAGCAGGGCACGGTGGCCAGCTTGAGAGAACAGCTGCAGTGAGCAAGCCTGCTCTCCCAGGCTTTCTCTATAAGCCCAGGTTGGCCCTCGGCCTGGTGGGATCAGAACCTCCCACCCCATCTCTGTGCTTTCAGCAACCACTGGCCAGAGAACTTTCCTGCTAGGCAGGTGAGCTGGGTAGGCCAGTGAGCAGGGCTGTCTCTTAGAACTAACGGTGGATCCAGGAAACGCTGGAGTGCAACTGCACCTTGCAGAATCCCAGGAAAACCCCATTCCCAGGGAATTTCGAGCTACGGGAACCCCAGGAGGAAAAGAGAGGCTGAGAGGTGCTGAAAGGCACACATGGTATTTCGCCTTTTGGACAGTCCTGGAGTTGGAGCATCTCAGTCCCCACAGCCAGACTGAGCATGGCCCCTGGGGTCCTCTGTGCCCAGTTCAGGTCAGAGGTTTTGTAGAGACCAGAGTTGGGTTTGGCAGCGGTTTCTGTGTGGTCCCTATCACCCTGCGGGACTACAGGAGGCTTTCTGCCTGTCCCCATCTGCTCCGGGGCCTGGTGCTCACTGAGATGACAGGGCCTTCCCTCAAGTCAAGGGGCCCAGAGGCCTGGGATGGGAAGGAGGTAAGACTTAAACCTTAAAGCTGGAGCCCCAAGAGAGAACAGTGGATGGAGATTTGGCTGCTGGTGCCCTGCCTTCCCACCTCCCTCCAGTTTCCCCTGTGGACCTCCAAGTTTTCAAGGTAATTCTGATGGCTGCTTTAACTCGTTGGCCTGGGCCTTGCTGAGCTTTGTGGGCTTTGTGGAGAGACCATACCCATATGAGGTACTCAGGCTTCCTGTACACCATCTATAGGGGAGGTCTGTGTATAGGCTGTGGAGGACTTTGGGGTAGATGGCCAGAGCATAGACTCAGGTGGTTTGGCAGGGCTGTGGGGTTGCGCAGGGGTTTAAGTCACATGTCCCTCATCTGAGTGAGCTCTGACACCTCGATGGATGCAGAAAGGTGGCCTGAGGCTGCAGCTGTTGGAACATCCCTGTTCTGTTCAAAATGAGGGGCGTCCAAACTCAGACAAGCCATCTGAGAGATAGAAGGCTCAGCAAGTTCTTCCTGGTGGGCAAATTCACAAACTGAACGTCTCCTTTTTGCTAAACTACTAACCTGGGCCTGGAAAAGATCCTGTTTAGCCTTTGGCATTTCTCAGATGCTTCCTTAGACATTCCCAGAGGCAATAAAGGCAGGGTGCCTGGGGACGCCACAGACGTGCACAGGTACACTCTGGGCAGGCCCGTTAGACTGTATGCAAAGCCAGAGGCTCACAGTAGAAGCTGCATCTGGTGCTGGGTGACCTGGGCAGGTGCAGGCTTCCAGCAACCTCCCTTTTCTTCCTCCTCAGCATGCGGGGGTGGGATGCTCACTAGCCGAAGGAGTTGATGCCTCCTGGCCAATTCTCTGCACTCTGCTCTGGGCCTCCTGGAGGGCACTGTCCCGGCCTGGCCATGGCAATCTGCACAGTTGCAGGAGGGTCTGGATCATTGGAGGGAGGCGGACAGGGTGGCCTCCTGCAGGTCTTGGGGGAAGCTGGCGCTCATGTTACTGGATTATCTCATTTGCAAACAATAAATGTCGACAAGCAGAGCCCTTGTCAGGCTCTCCTTCCAGGACGCAAATGTAGCTTTTGTCTGCCTCTGCCCTTTGTTAAAACAACCGCAGTGCCAGGCAGATAAACAAGACAATTAAATGTAAATGATGTCATCTCCCTCATTCATTCCATTAATGAGAAGCCCAGGTCCTGGCCAGTGTACTGGCGGAAGCTGGAAGCTGATGAATCCTATTAAAAAGCAACCAAGAGGCAGTGCTGACCTTCTGCTTTGAATGGCTGACCCAGCGCCCAAGAGTGGGTGTGACAGCTGGAACCATCAGTTCTGATTTTTACAAGGATTGCGTTTAAATAGTGAATATTTACCATCTCCCCATAAGGAGCAGCCCCTTGGTGCCACAGGGGAACATGGAAAACAGGCATGCAGTCTAGGGATGGAGTCAGATCATCCTCCACCCTACCCCATGCTGCTGTCTCCAGGCTTGAGGCAGCCCCGAGGTCAGGCCTGTGGAGATGGAGTGGGCAGAGGGGGTGCCATGTCAGTGGTGCCATGCTCTCTCCGGGGCAGCTGGATGCCAAACCTGGGCCCCAGCCAGGGCAGGTTGCCCCATGAGCAAAGTCCGACTGCCAGAGCCTAGAGCCCCTGGGATTTGCTGGGTCCTTGAGCCCAGCCCTGTGGGTGGTGGTTCAGGAGGGGCGCAGTGGGCTTCTGAAAAAAACTAGGCACACTAAGGGCACGTGGGGCCACACCGCAAAAGGCTCATTTTCTGCCCCACATCTGTGCTGAGGAGGCCGTATCAGATCAGGGTGGGGCAGCAGATCTGGCTGAGCCATGGCCACTGCTGCTGATGCCCATGGCTGCCTTTTGGTGCCCACAGGCACAGGCTGTACATACAGGAGGGGGCCACGGAACCCAAGCAGTCTGTCTCATGAGAAAAATGAACCCAAGATCTCTGTGGGACACGGAGCTGAGCCAGGGAGGCAGACAGTGTAAACCTACTGGAACCCAGGAAATGAGTAGTCTTCTTTCTCCTGAAATTGACCCAAACTGCTGCCCCTTCCCACAACATCTTTGTCCTGGAGGGAGAGAAGTGGTTAAACTGTAAACACCAAACACATAGGTCTGGCTCAAACCCTGACTGCGCTTTGTACCAGCTGTCTGGCCTTAGCTACTGTACTTCCCCTCTTTGAACTTCTGATTACTCACCTGTGAGACAGGGCTAATAGCAGCTTGTCTGCCCCTCTCCCAGGTCAGTGTGCCACATGAAGGGAAGCATTAGGACAGGGCCTGGCGAGCACACAGCAGGGATCATTGAGTTATTGCAGATGAATGGGCAGTTCCAATAATTCTGACATTAAATATGCAGTCTGCCCCAGCTTTCCGGAGCTTCAGACGCCCTGGCAGCACCAGGAAAGGGCAAGTATACGTCACCATCAGGGGCTGCTGAGGACACTGGTGCTGGGCCTCAGGGAGCTCTTATACCTTGTACCTCTGGACCACCATCTTCTGGTTCTTCCCCACCCTGCAGGCCACTGTAGAGGAACTGGAGTTACGGACAGTTGTTAGCTGCCATGTGGGTGCTGGGATTCGAACCTGGGTCTTCTGTAAGAACAACCAGTGCTCTTAACCACTGAGCCATCTCTCCAGCCGCATATTATTTTTATTTTATGTGTATGAGTGTATTGCCTACACGTATGTAAGTGTATGCATGTTGTACGTTGCCCACAGAGGCTAGAAGAGGGCATCAGATCCCCTGGAACTGGAGATATGATGGACAGTTGTTAGCT